>NC_136492.1:60887650-61045150 GCF_053919585.1 Euprymna scolopes
CGTGCAAAAAACACTAAGCTATTATTTCCAGGAATCCAACAAAAGGTGTTTAGCGAGCAATATAAGAACCTATATTATTATGTAGAAAAATCGGTAATAAAAAAACATCTATTTTATAAAGAGCTTGCAATAATGAATTTATAAACAAGCTAGAAAAAACATTGGAGATGGTAGGGTGACAAAAGGGTGTCTCTTTCAGGTTGTTTATATCAAGGCTCCGAGATAAAGAAAAACAGTTGGGGGGAAAAAGCGCAATTAAAAAATTGTATACATTCTATAAGGCTCTCTTCACACACATACTAAATATTTATTGCAGGTTCGAACCATGATTCAGGAGTCTAGTCGCACCGAAGAGATATGATGTAGCAAAACTGGAGGACTCGGTGGTGTAGCTAGAGTAAATGTCACCCGCTGACATTGTCACCCCCTTCTTCACTGCCACCTGGACCGCCCCCCCCAAAAAAATACGACATTTATATATATATATATATATATATATATATATATATATATATAACAGAATCCTTTTTACAGTTAAAAGAAAATGAAACGAATGTCATCAAATGATTTCAAATGTACTATTAAAAACTACAAAAAAAAAAAAATACAGGGTTTAAACGTTGGCAATAATATACTTCAGTTATTAATTAAAAAACAAAAACAAAAAAAAACTTTACATAATATATGATAAATAAATCCTATTTTCAGACTATTTTTGCACCCTTAGTCTGGCTGAAAAGTTTTGTTGGAATGACATTGTGTTACCCCTCCTTTGCTGTCACCTGCCCCCCCCCTATCTACGCCACTGGAATGACTACTATATAAAGTTACCCCCCCCTTTTTTGTGTGTGTGTGTGTGTGTGTGTGCGTGTGAGCATTGTTGTAAATGGTTTCGCTTGGTACTTAATTAGCATAACGCAAAGCTCTTTGTAATCAAACAAATCGAACACTGTAAAAGTAGTGGTCAAGATGTTTATATAAACAGACATTTCATGAAAGCGTATATATACTAGACTAGCCTGGGTGCCCGGCGTTGCCCGGGTGTTTGGAGGTGTGTGTTGAGCAAAAAAAAAAAAAATGGTAGTAGGTAGGCAAGCTCAAACCCGTATCGCGAAGGAGGGAAAATGTGGAAAAAAAAAGTGACGAAGGTTTAAATTAAGACTAGCCAATCGAAAAGAGGGGATGACTTTGAAAATATCGTCGAAAAAAGCGACCTCACCTTGTAGAAAAGTGCCCAGTTGAGGGTGAAGGAATTAATGTTTTTAGCCAAGTTTTCATATTGTCATATAGGGTCGAGCTTCAAAACGATACCAATCTCGTGAAAATCCGTCGTCTCTGTCAAAAGTCTTAGGCAGACATACAAACATACATTTAAACAGACAAGTGATATTTATATCATAGATGAATACCTGCCTCAGAATGGGTAAATTTGATTCTTGAATCCAAAGAGTTTTGCACCACTTATGTCTCGTCACAAAGATTAAAATCAAGAGATAATAATGTAAAGGAAGTTTGGTCGACATTCACCGATGCCTGGTATCACAACCATGGCGTAAGCATAGCTAAATATCTCCCAACCCTTAACATAAAAAGAAAAGGTGTTAGTAATTAGCAATATGAAGACTGGTTTCGACATTTAATATAGAAATTTATTGAAGGAAACATTCTTTTTTAGACATATGCATTCGTGCTCTGTCATCGCACGGGAGGAAAAAAAAAATGGTAAAGTTTGTTTTTGATTTTGGAATGAAATGAGAGAGCTTTTCTAGACAAAGAAAATAATGTTCTTTAAAGAAATAGGGGTAAAAAGGAATTAAATTTCTTTTCAAAATAAATCAATTCCACTTAAGTGCAAATTCTTTCCATGCAAACATGTCCGAGTCGATTGTCCAAGTTATTCTGCTTGGCTCAAAAGACGAGTAATATTGAACGGCAAAATCATATTGTTCCTTTTAGGATTTTTGCGCCGGGTTGGTTAGCTTGGGGCCAAAGTCTCCAGGCGGTTTGCTGCCAGCTAGCAGGAAGCAAAGAGGCAGTCTATCTTCGCGCAATGTCTTTTGGCTGGCTCCAGCAAAACTGTCAGAAAAAGACTTGGTAAAATGTGTTTTCCTTCGAGCGTTGATTGGACGGAAAGTGGATACCCTGTCATGTGGTATGTTCTGTCTTACGTCCACACGAAAAGACAAAGTTTTAATTTTTATTTCCACAGAATTTGCATGGGTGGATACGGCAAATGTGCGCGTAATTGAAATTTTATTTATTTTAATGTCTCTGGCGTACCACTACAATATGCCTTGATTTTAGAAAATGTCTAAAATTTAATGCTTAAGCTTAGGGCATCTTAAGAAATTGAAATTTAGGGAATCTTGCTTACTTGGTGTCTTATCACTACCGATCAAATTAAATGAATTTTAAAATAGGTTTGTCAATGTCCAATTAAAGTTTATCCATGTGCTAATTAAACCCCCTTTAAAATACTTCAGAGGAGATGCAATCTTGTGAAAATTTATTGATTATATCTAATAGATATTGTTAAAATCTAACAAAAATCCAAGGTATTAGAATTTTTAAGAAAGGCTTCCACCTCCTATTGCGTAAAACTAAAACTAATTATAGTCCACATTGCCCCTCCTTACACCTAGAAGCTGGTTTTCAAAATTCATAATGATTGCTTAATTAGTTTAGGAGTAAATCCTATATATAGAAATGTATAAACATATACACATACCTAACTTTATATACATGCATAACCTTAAATGTTAACATTTACAAAAACTGATGTGCTCATGTTATTTGCCGTGTTGCCTAGAATATATATTTCACAATTCATAATGATTTATTCATTAGTTTAGGAGATTATCTTGTACATAGAAATATATATAAGTATATACGGACATATCCAACATATATATATTAGTTTTGGAACGATTAATCGGAATCAGAAAAACTGGAACTTTTGAGAGTATCAGAATCGGTATCGAAAAAATTAGTGTCTAATTTCTGATGCCAAAAATGATTCTTAATATTTTCCTTTATCTGATTTTGTTTAAAGCAAAATATTCTACTACTGGTAGTAATGGTAAAATAAATATTTATGGATTTTTTAAACTACGAGTAAAACTAATATCTATAGATCATCGCCCGCAAGTGTATTTTTACATTTTAAAAAATATCTGCAAAGTTAAGTGTTTTACGGTAGTCGGAAAGAAATAAGCTTATTGTTAAATATTTAGAGATTTTTAAAAAAAATCAGAATCAGGAATTTAGTACAGAATCGGTAATTGTATCGGAATCATCCCATCACACACACATATATATGAAATTAAAAAAAATGAGAGATAAAAATTATATAGAACTTTATTGTATCATCAGATCAACAAGGACGAAAATGAGGAGAGAATAAAAAATAACTTCTTTAGACTATGATATTTCGAAGCTAACTGCTTCTCATCAGAATAGAAGTCCTCATTTTTTAATTTTATTAATTGCTCCTCTTAACCAAGTAGAGATTTTTTTTTTTTTTTTTTTTACACAGTGATCACCAGATATATTGATAGGTTTGCTTTGTTAAAGATAATCTTTTTCAGGTTCATTTATTATATATGTTTCAGATAATTTGATAGTGTGAGAAGGTAAGGACGACGAGAAAGACTCACAAATAGTGGTTTTGTTTTTTATTGGTATATAATGTTTATCTAAAAAGTTTGAAGAGATCTCTTGCCATCCCCCTCACAAGTAATAAGTGTCATGATCGGTAAACAGGCTATATTGGTTGTTATGAAGGGCAGATGGGAAGGAAAAGAACACCCGACAAATAATTAAAAAAAATAATAAAAGGAAAGCGACAACACTATACTGGAAAAAAAAAAAAAAAAAAAATCACGAAATAAAAACTGCAGATGAAAAAAAAATTAAAACAAAAAGTCGACTGCGCATTGCATTGCAGGATGTATTTGTTGCGATGCAGTTTTAAGCAATAGAAAAAAGAAAAAAGTAAATAAATAAAACCTAGAGAAACACGCGTTGATCTGAATTTTGAAAAAAATAAAATGAGAATATGAAAAAAAATAAAAATAAAAAAATAAAAACCAAAACCAATTCACATTGCAAAAAGAAAATTGTAGAAAGCTTTTCTCTCTCAGCAAACAAACACGCATATATATATATATATATATATATATATATATATATGGTTGGTTGTTTTACGGCATATCAACCCTTTTCGGGTTATTTAATGCTGAATCCAAAGATTGAAGAAAAATTTTTTAATAGAATATATTTGTTGTTTTCTATTTTTTCTATTTTCTATTTAACCCGTAGTTGGGACCCTAACAGGTACTACCACTCCAGATCAGAGTGGACCTGGGAGCAATGGTAATTAAAGGGTGGCTCCACACTCCCCAAAACCCGCAAGCTAGGGCCTCACTACTGGATATAGTTTAAGGTCATATCCAGAACTATATATATATATATATATATATATATATATATATACGATTAGAAAAATACCCATCACAGAAAAGGTAAAATTAATTCCCAAAACAAGAGTTTTTGCATCACTTTTGCGTCCCCTTATAAAAGGGAACATCAAAATATGATACTAAACAGTCTTTACTTACATTTTGATAAAAATTTATGACATGATTTTTCATTTTTAGAAAATGCCTAAAATTTAAGGCTTTAGTCTTAAAAAAAAAAAAAAAAAAAAAAAATTTGCATTCAAAGAATCTTGATTAATTGGTGTTATTTATCTTCCTCCCATGGTAAGATGATGTGACGCAAGTCAAAAAGTGGGATTTGAACAATCAACAGTCGAGAGGAAGAGCAGTCTGACATGCAAAAAATGTCTGGACTGACTCAATGACATTCCCTGGTTAGAGGCACCTCAGGCAATTAACGAAAACACTATCATCTGGGAGAGTGAACCTTGGAGAATTGCACAGGACCAAAAGGCATACCTCGACCAACAGGGAACATGCTATTTCCAACTCTTCCTGATCTTTATCAATGATCTCCCAAATCACATTCATAGATCATTCATAGACATTTATGCAGACGACATCAAAATCTATGGCAACACTTGAAAGGTCAGCAATGGCAAAGATCTTTCTGATACTCTCTTCTGATCTTGAGAACATGATGCAATGGGGAGAAAGGTGATCGGTTAATTTTAATGCATCAAGAACCAAATTTTTTTTTCCCTTTTATCATAATTGCTTTGTCCCCCATCACGCCTCAATTGAAATGAATGGCTCTCGTCTTGGGGAAGCTCCATGTCTTGACAAGTTTCAGAGACTGACCTTCACTCCTGATCTAAAATGGAACACATACATCAAATCTGTTGCCAAGATCCCTGGAAAAATGATTGGATCATTCTACCACTCATATCTCACTGCTGATCCAATCCTCTATCTGTATAAGAACCAGGTACGCCCTAAAATGGAATACTGTTGCTACATCTAGGCAGGAGTTGCTTGGCGCACCCTATCCAGTCTTGATAGAGTTCAAAACTGATAAAGTTTGAAACCTTGTAGGCCATGCCCTTTTCTCTTCCTTGCAACCTCTTTCTCCACAGAAGAGATGCTGTGAGTCTATCTCAGCTCTATCATCATTTTCATGGCAAGTGCTCGACTGAACTCCTATCTATGGTTCCCTTTCGACAAACTTTCATAAAAACATTCAACTAGCTACAACCACTATAAACGACCCCCCCCACATATCAGTATCTAAATCTAAACACAGATTCCATGAACAAAGTTTCTTTCCCAGAACTGTCCACCTGTGAAACACTATTCTGCTGGCTTGCTTCCTGGTTGAATACATGATAACCTTCAAATCCAATGTAAAATTCTTGTTTAGCCGTCCCCATAAGTAATAAATAATCCAATTCTACCCAATTTACACCATTAACCATTAGTACACTACCACTACACAGTCATTAACATTTATCCTCGAGCGGCCTATGAACCTTGATAAATGGTGACTCCCCATTATAAAAAAAAAAAAAAAAAAATCTCCACAAAGGCATAGACTGTTGACTGCTTAATTGATGTCCAATTACTATAGACCAAATTTCAATGCAAATATGATTTAGGGGAACTTTCAAAGGGAAAATTGTGTCCATGGTACACCGCCTAAAAAACCTTGAAAATACTTCAAAGAAACTGAAATTTGACAAATATTGATTAATTACTGTGATACCTTTTATTAACATTCTACAACGACCGTGGGAGGGTTATCTGAATATTCATGAATGGTTCCATCCATTTTATAAAACTAAATTAAATATAGCACATACTTAAAACTCCTTATGCTTAACAGCTGGGTTTCAAAGTTTATGATGATCGGTTAATTAGTTTAGTAGGGAATACATACGAACACACACACGTATAATAACTTTCTATTTAATAGTCACGATTTGAATTGGTATTTTTCCTAGAACTAGTCAAGATACATACGGCAACCTACTGCAGTATTTATATGCACAATGTTGTGGTGGCGGCTGTGATTTACATACATAAATTATTTTCCTCATATTAACATCTCCCTAAAGAAGCCAGAGTGATTTGTTGATTTAACCTGGAGTATCTTATTCATACTGTCTACACTTCAAAGGTCATAAACGTCCATGGTCACAAGTGAGCAAGATCCAGTTTTACTGAAATCAAATGTTGAACATTATTAAAGGCAACCAGACCTAGAAACCAGGAAACTGCGCAGAGACAGCCGAGGAAGAAGAAATTGGATGCAATAAGCTAAATTAGGAAATCTCTAAGCAAAGCGCGCGCGCGCGCACACACACACACACACACACACACACACAACTGTCCAGGCCAGAAAAAAAAAATCTCATTTACAAAATAAATATATTGGGCTGCAATTTTTTCATCAGCTATTTGCAGAATTTATCACAGAAGGTTGAAAACCCTATTAACAGTTGCGATTTACTTATGTTTATTTTCGTTCGTATCCATTAAAGAAAAGTAAATCCTGTTCAAGAATAAGGAAAAAAAAAAAAAGTTTAATCTCCATCAATAGAAGTATTTAATTTACAAGATATTTCGAATGAGTATTTATGAAAGAGCAAAATTCAATCTGATATCAACTTCCTCCTTTAAGTGCTTCATGCAATCGAATGAATTAACAAAACTTAGTTAAAAAAAAAAAAAAAAACAACAACAACAAAAAAAAAACATCCTGTATTTTATGTCATATCAACCGTATATTATTTAATACTCAATTACAATACATTTTTCATTTTATGCACTCAATTGAAAACAAGTTGCTATTATAATTTAAAGCTAAATATTTACACAAGGTTATTTTCCAACATATACAAAAATTATTAAAATATCAAAAGAAAAATTATTCTAACAATTCCTAAAAGAGATAATTTATTTATAATGTATGATTGTCTGACGGCGTTTCCCTTTTCAGATGGTAAATCACTAATATGAAATGTTACTCGTGTCAACACTTTTGCATCTTCATCAGTGATTGAATCGGCAAAAAACCCTCGACACGAAGCAGTGTCAGTTGAGAGTCACAAGCGATCAAAATATGCTGGTGTTCTCACTGGATTTGTATTCCAATCGATCATCACAGAGTGACCTTACACACAACACTTGTTCAACTACCTTGGTTCATTAATGCTATGTAACACGAGGACCATCATGAATTGATGTGACTATGAACACCTCTTCATCATTATTTAAAAAAATGCTCTGAACCTTCTTTCGGCTTGCCAAGCCAGCAAGAGGTATGAAACTTCACTGATCTACTGAATATAGACTTTTTGAATTTGGTGATTGAAAAAGATTTTCATAAACGTTTAAATTTACCTTTCATATTTTGTTAAATGTTAAAATCCTGTCGTTTTTTGGATAAATTTATTATTTTCATTTATTTCGAAATTTAGTCTGGATTCCTTAAACAATAGGTGAACTTCTTGACCAATTTTGTACTAAATAACGACTTGATAACAAATACAAAATTTACAAATAGACATCACCAGACAGACAAAGGTGTTATCTGATCTTCTCCCAAAACACGATTTTATGTTTCTGATTTTTTTTTGAGATGAGGATTGATAATTCTATTTGTTGGATTATTCAAACTACTGTTCTCATTTTGAATGTTATATTCACAATGTTTCTGTCGATGTAACCTTCGACCTTCTTCAGTTGTACCTTGTCAAACTCCGGAATCTACACAGAATTTATTTTTTTAATCTATCAGGGTAGCATGCTCTTGTTCCATCAGCCATGTCCGGATAAAATTCCTAAATAATTTGCAATTGCATAATGAGTATCGTCCACACTTTACTTAAGAGCGTCACATACAGCTGAATTTTACCAAGTACTTCATCTGTTATGCCCCGGGTCCGCAAAATAAAAATTATTTTAACGTGTAAACCCTCAACAAGATTACATTTCTTTGACAGCTCAGTACTCGACATTCCTGACAAGATGTTGAGAGTTAAACTAAGATTGAGTTTTACTTGACCAAAGAAAAAGATTTAACTCAAGAGATCTAAGATTGGATGAAGCAAAGCATGCAAGCTTTTGGAAACACGCCTACATGAGTGAATTTCTAATTTCAGAAATGTAATTGAAACAAAAAAAAAATACAAAAATAAACATAAACCAATAGATTATTGATCTGGTATATCTAGAAGGAATAGAGAAAGAGGGAAGAAAAAAAAAGTAAACCATCGACAAGATACAGTGATATTGTATGCACCTGGATTTTCATTTTAAATAGTCAACTAAACAAAGTAATAAAAGACAGGTAATGCATGATAGATTATATTTTGCATTTTTGAACGGAGAAAAATTAAGGATCAAGTTGCTATTTTACACATATTTCACAGCAAAGTAACCTATATATTAATACTAGCGAGGGGTACCCGGCGTTGCCCGGGTGTTTGGAGGTGTGTGGGGGGGGGGGTAAAAAAAAAAGTAAGTATGAGGATCGAACCCGAACCGTTGAGGCAAAGTTGTAAATTAAAGTGTGAAAAAAAAAAAAAAAAAAAAAGTGTGACGTTAACGATTGCCCCACTGCGAGATGCTAACGGAAATACGTTTGAATTTATTTAATTACTTGGATTTAGCAGGTGTCCGTTTTAATGAGTTAATGAGGTCAAGTTTGACTGCGGGATAGTATTCATTTACTGCTGAACGCCTCCCCCCCCCCAAGATGTTATAGGAAAAAGACTAACACACATGCGGCGAGCGACAAATATTGAATATTTATCTTCCCGAAATCGAGCAAATTAAATAGACAGGCGAGCTTCGTTGTTAACTCTGAGATATTACGATTTATATGTGATATAAAAAGTTATATAAAGTTGTGAAGCGAGCGACCGCTTCTCTGAAAAAAAGCCTTTTGTTGACATACAGAAAAGGTGAACACACATACATAAATTTTCGCTTTTATATTTATAGATGATAGCGTGTGTGTTATTGTGTGTGTCACGCTTACATCGTTATTCTTCCGAGTGACTGTCGTTTAATTGTTATGACCTTCCATTTCTAATAATAAATAATTTTACCAAGAATTCTTCATAAGTTTTGCTTTCAATTATAGCTGAAGGAACTCAAGTGTGTGTGTGTGTGTATATATATATATATATATATATATATATATATATATATATATAAAAATTTGTTCTTTTTCTTCATAACTTTCGGTTTCGGCTTTGATTCTAGTTGATGCACCCATGTCATATGGATATATTTTTTTATTTTGAAATCCCAACTTTATAATATAAAAGGATCGATAGAAAATTGACTCGATAATAATATATACGAAACCTGCATAAATTAAAATATCATTTATGCTGAACATCCACAGAATGCTAACATCAATATATTGCATATGAAAGAGTCCGCCGAGGAATTTCCACAGGTCCCGCTAGTTAGTACATAATTTGATTACTATAAATAAGGAGTTGGAGTCGGAAGTTGACAATTTTTAGAGTCAGATTAAAAAAAAATTGTTTTTGAAAACTCACGAAGTAGAAATTGGGAGTCCCCCCCCCCCAGTCAAGTCTCCACCTTCAAGGTGGGAGTTACGAACATTTTTTTTCTGGAAGTCGATTATTATACAATCTTTTCTTCAATTTACACTCTTATGACAGGAATCCTTTCATAGGGTATCCATTGTCTCACAAAAGAGAAATAACTACTACCATCATTGTTGTTGATTATGAAATTAGCTGTGCTCAAATCGGATCTCTTGTGATTGTTTACATACTAGTCCTTTTAGGAAAGTTATGAACCCACAATTATGTCCAAATTGGTAAAATGGCAACTTACAATAAATTTAATTATGTACTATGTGCTTTGACACAGTTTTCTTCATACAAACTAACCAATCCTAAAAGAATATCTTTGTACCTTGCTCAATCAGCAGCAGCAAACGAATAATGTCTGTAAAAAAAAAAAAAAATAATCAACTATTGATTGGACAAGAATCTTAGAGATTTTATTTCAGCCTAAAAAGTGCAAGAAATATAAACTTTAATATAAAAAATAGACGGTGAAGACTCCCCATACTGAAGCTACTTAATTGATACTTAAAGCCAAGCTTAAGAAATATGCTTTACAGTCAGCCGTAATCTTCCATTGTACATATCTCTTTCTCCTTAATTCCAGCCACAAACCTGGACTGTCCAGTTGCATCTAATTTCGGACACCTGCTTAATGAGCCACATCCCATAAAACGTCTTTGCACTAGCCATCTTTTATTCTTGTTAGCTGCTTACATCAAATGGCTTAACACTTTGTCTGGAGCGATTTCCATAAAAAAGTCTTTCTGAGTCAGCTGGAGTCCGTTTATTTATAAGTTCGTGACTGTATATTCAGCTACTTCTCTGAATTTGTTTGTCGTCAATAAAATTTAATTTAGTTTCCTATGTATCGACTTTATCCTTCTTTTTGATCTTGCCTTTCCTGCTGCATATTCATTCATTCATAAAAAATAAAGCTGTTTGAATGTTTTGTAGCGACGGACAATTACACAAACGTTGAAATGTTTCTTGCTCGCATCGTAAAAAAATAAAACAAAAAAACAAAACAATTATCCATCTTGTTCTGGCCACATTTTCATGTTCTAACATGCTACCTCTATATGCAAAGGGCACTGATTTGCGGCTTTCCCAGGATATGAGAAAGCTTGAGGCCAATTTTGCTGACCCTCAACTGCGTTATTATCACAAGGTTTAGGGCATCAAGTTCTATTGCACTTTATAATTTTAATATACAAATTTATAGATTAGTTTTCTAAAGTGTAACAAATTTTATTTTGTAGGTATGTGTATATATATATATATATATATATATATATATATATATATATATATATATATATCTATAAAAGTGAACGTGTCTGTCTGTCTGTGTGTGTGTACATTTCCCTACGCAATAACTGTCAATTTTTAGTCTATAGACTCGAAATTTGAAATACCGGGTACTGAGATTTGGGAAAATCGATGTGACGGGTGTCAGCCAGAAATTTGGCTGTTAAGGGGTCAAATTTCAACGATTTGACCTTTAAGAACTCTACCAAACTCCTCCGACAATTTTGGGTCTAGACACTTGAAATTTTAGATATAGGTTCCTTGAACATGGATCTAACTTAATAAAGTGATTTGAGCCCGAAACAATAAATTTTAAGGGGTCATAATAGGGGTCAAAGTTTTAAAAAATTAACCATTTTTTTTTGTTTTTTTTGCACAGCATACACCTCTAAACACCCGAGCAAGGGGTCAAAGTTCAACGATTTGACCTTTGAGAATTCTACCAAACTCCTCCGCCAATTGTGGGTCTAAACACTTGAAATTTTAGATATAGGTTCCTTGGACATGGATATAACTTAATAACTTGATTTGAGTCTGAAACAATAAATGTTAAGGGGACATAATAGGGGTCAAAGTTTAAAAAAATTGACCGCTTTTTCTTTTTTTTTTGCTCAACATACACCTCCAAACACCCGGGCAACGCCGGGCTGAAATGCTAGTATATATATATATATATATATATATATATATATATATATATATATATATATATAGTGTCAGGAGGCAATGAAAAAAATCCAATAAAGTGCTTCAATGTCGCTGATGAATTTACGCTGACTTTTTCCAACCTTTTATGGTTGATTCGGCGTAATGAAACCAATGGTACGACCTTGAAATATGTATATACAGTGTCGTAATGAATATTGTGTGTGTGTATATATATATATATACACACACGAGCAAACAGTTAATAAAACATGTTAAAAAACACTTTGAAAAAGAGTTAAAAACATTTAATCTGAAAAGGAAACACTAGATAAGTGGATAGTCCTTAATCCGCGGAGTTTCAAAGAAATACTTTCCTTCTCATCAGAGGGTAGGAATTAGCAAAATGCAGGATCGGATTTTGCATGCAAAAGTATTTGATGAAACAACAAGTCAAAGATCTTACTTATATATATATATATATATATATAATTTCAGGTTAATATTTTCCAGAGCTGAAGTAACCAATGATGTTAATGCAAGAGTGCTCAATACTGAAGTAGGTAAGTATTCGTTTTACATAACCATTTTACATGTCTCTACACATTCACGAGCAGTCAGTTACAAATAACTAGAGAAAACCTTTATTTTTGTATATGCAACATCGCCTGAAGAGATCTCTAGTTACTCATAACTGGCTGACCGAAACATGCTCATGAAGGTGTGTAGCGACATAAATGCTTCTGTAAAACAAATTAAAAGTATATATGTTTAAAAATGATAAATTTCTTCACATTTGAAACATAAAAAATATAATCTTAAGTAAATAAATATAATTTTAATATTTTAGGCAGTTTTCTGTCCTTTATAAAATATTTTCATAATAAAAAAAAAAAACAAAAAAAAAAAAAACAATTTTGATACATTACCATCACGTATCCCTTTTTACTTATCTCCCCACGAGGGCAGATTTAGTCACAAGGTGACTTTTCATGTGAGGAAATTCAGCTAATATATATTAAAAATTAAAAAATATTTACAAGTGTTTTTGATATAGATGTACATAAGAATACTTTTTTTTTAAGTATGTTTTAACTTAAATAGGGATGGTATAATAAAATTGTGGGGTCTGCGTTCGCGCCTGGCCTCCATAGAATGGAAATAGGCACAAACTTTAATAAAGACTTTTTATATCTATCTGCGTAAGTATACTTCGATAATTATGTTTCAGTTTGAAGAAATATGGTATAATAAAATTATGGGGTGTTCGTTCGCGCCTGACCTCCATAGAATGGAAATATGTCACAAAGATTAACAAGGTTTTTTTAATATAGATCCACAGAATATTGTGATAAGTTTTTCAGTGTGAACAGGTATGGTATAATAAATTATGGGGTTCATCTATTTTATTTTTACTTTCATCATATTTTGCTTTGGTTTTGATACCCCCAAATTCGAAGCTATCTCTTTACAACCCTTCCTTTTCATAACCTATCATACTTTCATAAATCAGAGTCCATTTTCTGTAGGCTGTTTTTGAACCCAGTCAACGACGGGTACTTTTGCTAGTATATATATATATATATATATATATATATATACATACATACATACACACATTTTGGGACGGGTATTTTTCAAGTTAATACATATATTATATATTTCAATAATCCTCCCAATAATCTGTGATGTTTTGGTTGCCATGGCAAACAAATTGGCTTCCTGGCTTATTCTAAAAAGAGGAATTGGAACACAAATTGAAATAAACACATTTTGTGTTTATGAATAAAGAAAGCAAAAAAAAAAAAAAAAAAAAAAAAATACCAAAGTTAGAATATTTTTGTAGCCATCATAAGCGAATCACTTTCTGAACTTTTTCTCAAAAGTTGGAAACAGAATGAAAAATGAAATCAAGGCTGAGTTTTTGACATTAAAAACTAACCTTTATATATATATATATATATATATATATATATATATATATTAGGCACCGCCAAAACTGGGGGGGCAGGTCAGTACTTTTTGACGGACCGTCTTTTTAAAAATCTACCAAAAATCAGGTAATTATCCGATCAATACGAAATTTTCAGCGATTATTAGAAGAATGAACTTTATAACAGTGTACTTATTTTTCATAAACGATATTTATATATATATATTTTTTTTGCTTACAAAACCCCCCCTTGTTTTGAAGTGGGAACAAATATGCTTAAAATAATCATCTGAAACTGAAATCAACATATTGTGTTGTTGTAAGGGACAGAATTATAGATTAAAAAAAAAAAAAAAAAAATTGTTTGCATACCTTATTTTGACGTCTGAATATCAGAACTTCGATTGTGTTTAATTATCCCGCTTTTGAGTTTTGAAGTGTGAAATTCGGTGAATATGTTAAGTAAAATAATTAATTTAAGTTAAGCAAAACAAAAAAAATTTTTTTTTAATATTTATACGAAAAAAGCTATTTTAAAATTTTTGATAAATAAATTAACAATTTTTTTTTAGCGAGCCGAATAATGCATGACCATTATTAAACAGGGCATGCTTTGAATAATCGATACCAAAAAAAAAAATTCGATAAATATTGTGCCCTTTGTATAAATAGCATCATTTTTTTCGATCCCGTTTGAAAACGTTTGCCGCCTTTCGACTACGGTGGACCAAACGCGCTGAAATAATTTTTTTTTTATTCTGCTTTAAATTGCCCCCCCCCCCATTTTGGGGAGCCTGGCCCCCACACACATACACATTAAAAACCAAACGCATACAAATGGTCACCCATCTGGTACTGGCCAGCCTCAGCTAAATAATACATTGAACTTTTCGTCACTGAAAAATAAGTTTTTTTTGGCCTGTTTGGTCTTCCATAGTTTGCTTTTTATCAAACGAAAACGTAAACAGAGTCGATCTGAACTCTACGTCAACGCGAAATATCTGGTTACCTATATGAATAAGTGGAATTATTTGAAATTCAGGTACTTATATTATAATAATTTTGCATATTCTCTTAGAAAATCATCCTAAATCTTAGACAATAAATAAATTAATTAATTATATCAAAACCCCTTTTTTTTAAATATTTAAGTACGTTTTTTGTGCAAGACAAAAAATGTCAATTGTTAACTTTTTGGGAAAATTTAATATTTAAAATTGAATTAAAAATAGTAGAAAAAGTATTACATTATTCTGTTTTGTATATGATAAAATTCAGGGTTTTATCTTTCTGGAAAAAAAAAAAAGTTACTCAGAAATAATGGATTTTAATAAATGTAATTTCGTTTTAAAAAACAACAACAACTTGATTTTGCGGCCATTTTTGGCGGTGCCTAATATATATATATATATATATATATATATATATATATATATATATATATATACTAGCATGGATACCCAGCGTTGCCAGGGTCGACATGAAGTTTGGTTTCGCCACACTTGCTATACTAAGAATATTGAGCAGTTTTTCATTATTATATGTCAACTCTATCGTTACCAAACAAAAATTTCAAAAATAAAAGAACAAATGAAAACACGAAAATGTAATCCCACCCCCCGAAAAAAGTATGTGACAAACTCTCCACCAGATATTTCGGCAGAAGGGATACGAATAGAAGCTATTCTCCGGATATTGAGCACCTTTTTATGACTACATTCCAGTTCAAGCGAATTTCTTTTATGCTACCTCAGTCTAGAATGATTTGTCTTTACGGTTTGTTGCAACGAAAACAAACTGTAAATAATTCAGTTTCAAAATACTAAAGTAGAATTTGTGTTAACCGAAATACGTTTTTATGTTATAAAAATGATGAGTTTTGACTTATTGTGTTATTAAAAGAAAAACAAAATTAGCTGTTACGATGTCAGAAAAAAAAAAAAAATGGTAAAAAAAAAACAAAAAAAAACGTAAATGAAAGTTTTTTTGTTTTTATTTTAAATAAAGAATCGTAGTTGAATCGAATTGTTTGTTTATTTTAAAATAAAAATTCACTGGACCACAACGTTAATCGCGAAATCGTGGAAATTACTTTATTTAAACTGATTCCAAAAAATAATGCTTTAAAGTTTTTAGTTTTAATATCCACCGAAAAAGAGAACAAAAAGAACAACGTTCGTGCCCAAGGGAAATAACTCAAACCAATTCATAAAAAAATCAATGTCGGTAAAAATAAATTAAATATGTTATCAATATAAATCAAATTTAAATAATAAACTTAAACAGAACAATTAAAATAATTCTCTCACTATAAACAATAACTAATACACCGCTATTTAATAAAGTAGATTTTCCTTAATGTAATATGCAAATGACGTCACCTCTTTAATCTTATATTTTGCAATAATCATAGTATATATAGGAATGAATGATATGATAAAGTAATGGATTTTTGTATATATTAATCAACTTGTGAACAAACAAACAGACAGGAATACGAATTATATATATATATATAAGTAGTAACGTCCGTGTGTGTGTGTGTATGTGTGTACAACTCTCCTACAGCCCACACCACTGGATCGATCATGACCAAACCTGGCATGATGATGGTCCCCACCTAGAGATGGTGCACACCATTTTTCAAGGTTAAGGTCAAGGTAATAGCCTATGCATATATTCATACTCTCTTACAACCCACACCACTGGACCGATCATGACCAAACCCGACATGATGGTCTCTAACCTAGGGATGGTGCACATTATTTTTCAAGGTCAAATGTTAAGGTTCGGACTTTACTGTACGCTTGGGTACCCGCTTTGCGAGTATCCGAGCATGCAGAAAAGTCCTGTGCGAAGCACGGGTATCTTTGCTAGTCTAAAATATTTTCTTCAGTTTTGTTAAATTTTAACCAAGTAGTTCCAAGGTGCTGACGTCATTGCAAAAATCATCTCATTTATATTTTTAATTGATTTTGCTTTTTTTAAAATATAAAGTGTAAATTGTTTTGAGAAGAAATTGAAATCTTAGAGATCATACTTAAATGGTGTCTGATGACTAGGGCTAGGACAACAGCATATTCTTTCAATTGTTTTGACTCAAGTGTGTATCCGTTAATGTCTTATATGTTTTTATATAGAGTGGTGTGTTTCTCGGTTGATTAACTGTGTCTGTGTCGGATATATACTTGAGAGTCAAAATAATGAAAAGAATATCCTGTTGTCATCGCCCAAATGATGACTATGAAAGGCAACTCTGAAATATTTGAATTTATAAATGGGAGGTTGTAGCCACACAATACGACCTAGACCACTTTAAAATACGTCAAACAAATTGAAATTTGAGATATACTCTAGCAAAATTCTACCAAAAATTGGAGGCATCTGAATTTTCGTGAAGGACTTCCACAGTTTTCATAAAACTAATATTGAACAGCAAAGAGAGAGAGAAAGAGAGGGGAAGGAGGAGAGAGAGAACGAGAAAGAGATTCTATTTGAATATATTGGTTTGCATTTGAACCAGTTCATGACAACATGTTATCAACCCCGATTCAAGACTTGTGATACAAAGTTTTATAGGCTTTCATCCAAGGACATTTCTCACCTCATCCCCTCACAGACATCTTCCACCTGCTGTCACACTCGTTAAAGTCAACACCTTTGATTTCGAGGTCAGACTCTTTGGCAAACAGCTACCAGACATACCTTATAAGCAACTGTATGGCAGTGGAGGTGCTAACCTTGAACGCACAAAGCATACAGGCAAAGGAGAGAAAAAACAAAATCCTTCACTTAGTTGTTCTACACCCCCCCCCTCTCTCTCTCGAAAAAAAAAAAAAAAAAAAAAGTTATAAGGCACTAGTAGATAAATGATTAAGTCAGAAAATAATTTACACAAATTACCCACCCTTACATCTAGTAGGTCTTCTGCAAAAATCATAATGATCGGTTAATTAGTTTAGGACTATGAATGGAAGCAAAGGGTAAAACCTTACAGAAATCTGTAATTTCTATAAAAAGAAGGCTGTAGAAATGATACTGTACGATTCATCTTTTTAATGTAATTTTTTTCATCATTCATTTCTAATGAATGATTTCGTAAGAAATATAAGACCGCATCAAACGAGTTGGTTTAATTGTACTTTTTGCTCAAGCTGCCTTTTGCACTTATTTCTACATCGTTGGATTTTATCCAAATTTTTTCGTCTAGGTTGCCTGTGGTGTTTGATTTTGGCAGTCCTGTCTTCATATGAAGGCAGATGTGGATACTTGTGAAAAAGATAATTACGCCTACCCCAGCTGAACTGCTTCACCCCAGTATTTAAGCTAGTAGAAAAAGAAAAATGGCATTCGTAAAACCATAAAATAAATCCCCCCCCTTTAATTAGCCCTCCTTCTCAAACGATTCATATTAAAGAGGATTTTAAAAAAATTATTAAAAATAAAAAATCTTACAGTTGAACGTGCGGTTTGTTTTACGGCATATCAACCCGTGGGGTTATTTAATACCAAATTACAATACTATTAGGACACATTTCATTGTATATGATCATTTGAACACATGTCATGATCAAGTTCACATAGCAGTTTTCATTTAGATTATGGAAGTCGAGTATGTTTGGTACCAGATTAGTGGCGATTTGGGAATACCTGTTGCTGTATGTAGGAAGACGGTGACATCTCCCAGCAAAACCTAATGTCATCATCTTCCCTGACTGATACATTTTTAACTGTGGACCACTTGTGAATTTTTTAAAAAGCTGGTTCAACTTGACCAGGATGAATACTGCACCAGGTAGAGGATTGAGTACAAGTTAATATTTTACCCATAACTTGAGGAAACCGAGTCACAGATTTCCCAACGGTATAAGCATGTAAATAAGCACAATAGACTAAGTTGAACTCAGACTATCATCAAAACCATGCAATGTATTTTTTACAAAAGAAAAGTACACTTGTAGAGGTACATTACACAAGCAGATTTTTCTAAATATTTTTTTTTCCTCAGGTTTTTCCCCATAATTGATTGAAAATAATGAACAAACTAAAAAAAAAAAATATTAATCTTAAAACAAAGACTACTCTACACTCTTTAACCATTATCCTTGAGTGGCCTATCGGCCTTGATAAGTGGTGACGCCTATATAAAAAAAAAAAAAAAAAAAAAAAAAGACAATTTGCAGTAAATTAGTCGTTAATTGGCAAAATGTTTTTTTTTTATAAACAATTAAACAGTCCACCAGGACCATTTTTAGTAAAAGTGTTTACTGTTTTTCGTTTTTAATATTAGGTTGGTGCAAAAATGTTTTTTGATGTCCATTTGAACTTCAAAAAAACACTTCCTGCACCAACCTAATCAAATGTCGCAAAGAGAAAAGAAAGGACATATCTAAAAAAACTGCCAATTTTTCTTTTCTTTTTAACGATTATGAAGTGTACCGCTTTGATGTTTATTTATAACTCACTTAGATTTGAACTCTGCCTAGCCGATTCTATAGACTGATTAGGTCAATCATTCACCCTCTAAAAATCCATTAATTTTTTTTTTTTTTTTTTTTTCCAGAAATAAGCAAAATATTTTAAGACATATTTTG
This sequence comes from Euprymna scolopes, assembly GCF_053919585.1. Taxonomy (NCBI): domain Eukaryota; kingdom Metazoa; phylum Mollusca; class Cephalopoda; order Sepiida; family Sepiolidae; genus Euprymna; species Euprymna scolopes. Next base: position 60,907,185 of record NC_136492.1, read on the forward strand.
CTTATTGTCTATCCGTTCCGCTCTTTCTCAACTGTTTCTTTTGTAGCAGTTACTTAATCTGATTGCTTTATGTACTAGTTTCCTTTGATGTACAAAGGCAGGTGTATTACTGGAGTGACTGACCTCTCACCTTTCCCAACCAATCAGATGCTCTGGCATAGGAATATAAACTGTTAAAGTATTTCTTTAGTTTCCCACCTGTGGCAGTTTGAGCGAGTTTGCTGTCTGCATGGTGCACTTTATAAAGACTTAATTTTAACTGTTTAATTTTTTTTTCTGCACAATCCAAATAAAAGGTCTTTCTATGGAAAATTCAATGTCTGTTACTCCGACGTTGGCATCAGAAGAACCTATTACAGCAAACTTTAATTACAATGGAGAACAGATACTTTACAAATCATAATTTTCGATTGCGAATTATTTTAATTCACTAAAAGAACTGAACTCATCTCTTTACTAAGGTTTTATATGCTCGCTCTTTCTACTTTCCGTAATATACTTCTGCCTATCTTAATTCTTCATAAAAGACTATTTTCATCATGACATCTTTTTTGGTCCCCCGACAAAAGGAGAGTGGCTCTGTAAATTCACCCTTGTCTGTTCGTCTGTCTGCACTTTTCTCAATAACTACGGCTTGGAATTTTTTAAAAATTTGGCACAAACATTAAACATGATACGAGTAAAAGAGTAACAGAACAAATTTTCCGGGAAAACTCTGGCTGCCCCATTAGGGGTGCCTTTCGGATTAAAAATAGTTCAAATTGACACTTTTGTGATTATTAAACAAAAATTATGTCTTGGATTTTTCTATTATCTGAAAAGTTGAAACTAACTGATTTCTATATAATTTTGTTTGTCTATACTTCGCAATAACTTTTGGGTGTGCCGAGGGGCTCTTTTAGGACTGATAAAAACACTCCATTTCTGGGACTATTTTACCATATTTGTCCAAAATTTTCTGTGTATGTCTATTTAGAAGTTTTGCATGGTGTTGAACTCAAATTTAAATAAATGGGGTCTTTTAGGGCTAAATGGGGGGGGCACATGGACTGGGTCATTTCTTTTTTTGAATGGTGCAGAACTCAAATTTACATATGTTAAGGCCTAAAACTGCACCGTTTGTTCATTTTCACCCGGATTTGATGTCATCTGGGGACTTTTGAGGCTAAATGAGGTGGGGAAGGAGGCAAATGCTGAACTTAGTCATTTTTTTTATGCCTCGTTCACTGTGAACTCACAGGAGACCATGCATGCTTCACTTGTTTTCCCATAAATTAAGCTAAACTAGAGTCCATGTTCTTTTCACGCATGTAAACCATACCCACACGTTTTGAATTTATAACAAGCAGGTCGAGAATGCAACTATTTTGATGGCGGTTTCAAAAATGAAGAATATCTGATATAAAAGAACCTGTTCTGAAGGAGGGATTATTCATGCCAGATGATAATCAGGGAGAAAACATTAATCTCTTTTATTGCTTTTTTTTTTTCTTTTTTTTTTTGATCAAGAGATGAAAAGAAAGTATGCACGAGTTAAGCCGAAATGTAACAGTTCCTGACTGTCCTGACATGAACCTGTACAGCAAAAGAGTTAATAAGCCCAGCTTAAAGGAAGGGCAAATGAAAAACCAACAAAGTCATGCGAACAGGACATGCTGGTAGGGGAAGGGGAGAAGTTAAGATACACATCAAGTGAGACTGGCTGTATGTTGGCTGATAAAGATCAAAGTAGCTTTGGTAAAAGCAAATATATTGAACAGCAAAGAGAGAGAGAGAGAGAGAGAGAGAGAGAGAGAGAGAGAGAGAGAGAGGGGGGGGGGAGGAAGAGATTCCATTTGAATACCCTGGTTGGCATTTAAACCAGTTCATGGCAATATGTCATCAACCCTGATTCAAGACTTGTGTGATACAAGGTTTTAAAGGGCTTTCATCCAAGGACATTTCTCACCTCATCCTCACAGACATCTCCCACCTGCTGTCACACTCGTTAAAGTCAACACCTTTGATTTCGAGGTCAGACTCTTTGGCAGACAGCTACCAGACACACCTTATAAGCAACTGTATGGCAGTGGAGGTGCTAACCTTGAATGCACAAAGATACAGGCAAAGGAGAGAAAAAACAAAATTCCTCACTCATTAGATTTTTAGCAGTTCTACCCCCCCCCGCCAAATGTTATCAGGTACTAGTAGATAAATGATTGCCAGAAAATAAGAATTTGAACTACTATAGAAGATACACACTATGCCACTTGATACCATAGTAAAATGGTTTTGTTGAATAAGATGAAGAAAGATAGAACCCTGCTTTATTTACCTTATGTCTTTTTGGGGATCACTTATTTAATGAAAAATCCCACTTTAAGTTTTAATGAAAAAAGCAAAGACAAAAACAATTGATATTTTTTAATTAAACTAATTGAAGTTAAACACTCCTTAATACCATCTGAAGACAAACTTTGGAGCCAATCCAACAACACTTTGAATTCTATAAATTTTTTCGAGGATACAATTTTGTATTAATTTTTTTTTTTTTTTTTTTTTGCATAAAATCTTTTAAAAAAGGTGTTAAAAAAAGAAAGTAAAGGTTTTGTTTTTCTGATGTAATATATTTCTTGAAACAAATTGCTTAATCAAGTTAAATGGCAAAAGAATAAACTTTACAAATGGAATATTGTAGTGAATTTAATTTGTATATTTCAACAATTGGGATATATAACAATAATAATGCAAAAAAAAAAAACGATTTGATTTGAGAATCTTAAGTAGAACGACCTCTGGTGTGTTTGTGGTATTATGGTGAATGAGAATGCTACCTAAATCAGAAAATTGGGGAGTGGGGGGGGGTTTATGGTCATCATTGTCACTATCTTTGTCTATACTAATCCTAGCTAGAGTTCTCAATCACCATTTCTTGCTTGGTAAAATAAAATATATAAATCAAAAGTCCATTTGTATTATTTGCATTAATCAAACTACTATTCTCTCCTGGGATATTATTCTCACAACGTTTTAGCCGATGTAGTATCCGACCTTCCTCATGTGTGTCTTAGTGAACTCTGAAATCTGTACAGAATTTCAAACTGCGCCCTTTCTTTTTCATCCATTTGAATAGACGAATCTCACTCCACCAGCCATGACAGTATATAGAAGTCTAAAGTAATTCTTAATTATATTTTTAGTATCGCCTGTAATGAGGATTGAACCTTTAGCCTTCAGAAGACTATCATGTAGAGCTGATTTGTTGTGCCACAGGCCAATGTGAGAACGATTTACTTGGATGGATTAAATGAAGTTTGAAATTCGAGGTTGACAAAAACACACGTGAAGGTCAGAAATTAAAACAGTAAACTGAATGATCAAAATACAAATTCATATCCAATAAAATGTGAAACATAAAAAGTAAACTTTGGAATTTCCAATAGGTTACTACAAAAGGCATCTAAAAAGAAGAAATGAAAAGAGAATATTACAACAAAAAGGTAAGATAACAGTCGGATTTTTTTTTTTTTTTTTTACATAGGAGGTTGCTACTTATCAAGGCCCAGAGGCCACTCTAGGATAAGAGTTAAGCATTGAGAAGACGGTAAGATCAACCATAGTGAAAGTTGGATAAGGTTAGATTATCTAAGAACGGCTGAATAGGAATTTATTCACATTGGATTTGAAAACAATAACATTATAGTTACCCGAGAAGAAGGCCCATTGTATTGCATTTCACACGCGAACATCTGGGGGGGGGGGGAACTCCGCTCAGGGAATTTCTGTTTAGTTTTAAGCACAGATAGAGAATGAGGGAAGTTGTTGACGGTTGTTGCAGCTAGGCGAGTAATTGTTGTGAATGTTTCACGACGGGGGGGGGGGGCAATAGATTGAAGCTCAGTCGAGCACCTATCATAAAAGTAACGATAGAGCAGAGATAAACTCGCAACGTCTTTTTTTGTGAATTAATCTCAGAAATAAAAATCAATTGTTTTACTTTCATTTATGTTTTGTATTTTTTCTTTCTTTTCTAATTATGTTAAGATTCGTTTTCATCAATTTTTTAATGGGATTTTGAAAGTTAAATTTAATTACGATATAGCTATAGAGTCGTTAAATTATTAATTGAACCAAATTGTCATAAAAATATAACCAATTTTTCTAAAGCGATATTATTTTAATCTCTCTTCATAAAATGATTCAATAGAAGTGACATTCTAAAGTTGAAAATCTTTTAATGCATTAAGATTTATAAAGGATCGTAAAGCCAGAAATGATTTTCTATTCGACAGTTCAAGTACTTACATTTTTTTTTCTTCTTCCACAGCTTTCAAATCGTAAACTGCTTTGGTCATTGCCAAGACTGACTTACAATTCATCATAAATACTCAGAACTGGTTCCATAAGAACCGAAATCTTCTGTGTGCTGACTACTTACAAGCAGAAATCTTATTAGTAAAGAGATCCTATTTTTAATATTTCTTTTACAACCTTATACACATTTTTCTTTTTCTAGATCACATAAAAGTAATGTTTAAGTCATAGCTTATTGTTACTCCTTGCAAGGCATTCACAACAAGAACTTGGTTTTCTACTTTATCGGAAAAAAAAAAGAAACCAAAAAACTTTTTCTACTTCCATGTTCCTAGCGTCAGGTAGAATTCTCAGAGCTTTGCAGGGGGGTTTCTCATCTGTGGAACATTATCACAAGACTGCTTCCCTACTGCTTACAACTTGGTTGTCTTCAAGTCTAATTTCAACAAATTCTTGTCAAAAGCCGCTCTATAAGTAATAATCATATCCTTGATCAATATTAGTATTCCCATAGTGTTCCTTACCTTTCAGTTGATAATTACTTTTGTCTCATTAACCTTTATTCTCCTGTTATTCTTGACCCTGCGAAATGGTAACTCAATTGTAAAACGAAAAAATTAAAAAAAAAAAAAAAAAAAAAAAAAATCTACTTTTCATTTATAAGGTTTTGTATAAATAGCTGAGTCAATGAAAGGGAGTCGGAGGTTGCCTGAATTTCACAAGTGGATGAATCTTGAGATAGCCTCTAACAGAAACCCCATGCATTTGAAATCTCTCTGAATGCAATTTCTATGTAATAAGCTCAAGTATAAAATTACAAATGATTGTTCCACCACTTATATATAGAATCTTACGTTGGCATTTTTGTCCAAAGTAATTATAATTCAGCTTTTCTACACAAGCGCATACAGACACTAATATATTTTGAACAATATATGTGTTGTTAGGTGGACATGCGCATTTGCGTAGGTAATACCATAATTAAATGAAATCCTGTACGAATATCATTCATTTCTATTTGTGAATTTTCTATTTTCTCAAATTAATCATTGCATTTAATAATGGTATTATTTATGCAGACACAAATGTCGATCAAAATGCATTTTGTTTCAAAATAATGGCTTGTGTGTATCAAGGCTACAACCCACTCAATGGTAATATTACAACGTAAATATATGTTTCCGAAATTTTTTTTAGATGAGTATTTATAATTGGTATTTAAAGTATTTGAATTCGCATTTTCATCTTGAAGACTATTTGAGTTTCGGCCAATGTAACTTTTGGTTGAAACGTTAGAACCACTCAAGATTGGAATAGTAATCCTAATTATATATATATATATATATATATATATATATATATATATACATACATACATACACACACACACTATATTTTTAGTCAGTTGAAAAAGTTCTAGACTGTTAACTAAGAGATTTATGCCAAATTGAGTATTGTTACATTTATACCCATTTTTGCATTAAATGCTAATCCATAAGTGTGCGTGAACGATATAAGTGATGAACTTATAACAGAGGTCCATACAAAATTTCAGCGAAATCGGCCCAGCAGTTTCTGAGAAAAGCGGAACAGACAAACAGATAAAGAAAAATATATATATATATATATATATATATATATATATATATATAATAGCCTCTGTTCAGTTTCGAAAGAACTATAGATACATCTTGTGAGGATGGTCTTGAGTTGGAAGCCATGTTTAGTTTCAAAAGAGTTTCCGATGGTTAGTTGTTCTATACAAATCCTGAAGATGATGAGTTCTCAGTAGACATTCTGTTCTGTATAGGTTCCGGACTTTATAATTTTGTAACTAAATAAAAACATATGCAAGGTTGCTAAAAAAAATTTTAATTTTTATGGAGCAATTCTGGTTTCTGATTGGTTGATAGCAGAAGTGAATTAATTTGATTCGTCAGTTTCTAGCAGCAGCGTTTATGAATACAATCTCCCAACTGTGAGGGATCATACGCCCATTATCAGTCAAAAATATTGCAACAGATGGCTGCACATGTAAATGTGAAGCCAGAGTTGCACAATTCTCAACCACACCTCTCTTTAATCAGCACTGCCAGATTCTAGTAACAAGAAAAAGTTCAGAACAACTGAAAACAATGCCGAGATAAGCAGAGATCACATACAGCACTTGGTATTCCCAATGGTCACACATTTTAGTACTGTGCATCTATCAGACTTTCTTCAGCCTGTATTTGTGTCTTCCTGGAGATTTTTCTGCCAGTAAAAGAGACCGATTATAGATCCCTTCTGTTTAGATTTTAACCCAATGGTACAAGTATTGCGCTGATCTTCTGTAATACATATCTAAATAAATGTTCTTATTTTTTATTTTTGTTAATAAATGAACACTCTGCTAGGGTTCTCTCCCACTAACCTTACAGGGAATTTTAGCTAGTATATAATTTGAATAGTTACTGGAACCTCAACCCGAGACAGGCCAGTCATATATCCATTACAATATGTTTGTAAGCAATCAGTGTAATATATACAATGATATTTACATAGCATGTAACTATAAATTTCTGGCGAGGTAAGTTGATAGCAACTTTTATATCAAAAATTAGTTACGAAGAAGGCTTAAAAAAAGTTGTTGTTATAGCTTCAGGGTAGCAATTAATATGTCCACTAAGACACACCCAGTGTATATAGACATAGACCTACTTTTCAGTCTCAAGAGACAATGGATACCCCCTGTAAGGATACCAATGCAAAGAGCACATAATAAAGCAAGGATAGTGCAATCTTCAACCACACCTCTCCTAAATTGGCAAGAAGTCCCAAAAGAATGGTGTTATTTCAGAGTTTTCCTTCTACTTTTCCCCCCCTCAAATAATTATGTCTTTTTTATTTACAAATAATTATCTCCCTTTTTATTTTTAAAATGAATTACCTCCCTTGTATTTTAAAATAGTCTCATTTGATTGGTCAAGACAATTCTCTTTGAACAATCAATAATCACTTAATTTAGGCAGGATGGAAGCGAAAAACCCTTGTTCTGTTTCCCTCTATTGACTGGTCAACATCAAGGAAATATAAAGGAACCTCTTGTGACTATTCATTAATGAAAATATTTTTTTTTAAATAATCTTTATGCAAAAGTTTCTTTAAAAAATTTAATTACATGTGTGTGTGTGTGTGTGTGTGTGTTTTTTTTTTTTTTTTTTTTTTTTTTTTACAATAGACAATTTATTCCATAACAAGATCTTCAGATTTTTTTTTTTTTCCTTATGGAAAAATCTTAAATCAGTGGTTTAAGCAAACAAACAAGAACATTGCAAGCACTAAAAGATAACATCACACAAGATATTGAAACCATGAGAGGGAATAACAAGGTTTAGAAATGTGCAAAGATCATGTGTCCCCTGAGTAAAAGTGTTTGGAATGAGATTATTGTAAACTGTAAATTGTCTATGTGTCCAGACTTTTGCATCACCCTGTACGTGTGTGTGTGTATAGATATGTATATGTATACATACACACAATACTAAATCTGAGTTTAATAAAGCTTATTTCTCCAAGCTTCAAATTTGGTATGGAGTTAGGTTTGAAAAACTTTACATTTTAATTGTTTGGATTCAAGCATTACAACTTAAAATGAGAGAATTCACCATTGAATAATCTGACAAAGGTCGATAGTCGTAAAAGGAACAAATGTGAAAATCGTGAATGTGTGTGACACAGCAGGACAGAGCTTAAAAGCCACCTATGAATCCATAAAATAAATGTGTGCCTGTGAGTGTCAACAATATGATGGCAGTTCCACATTTGCAACAGCTGTGGAACAAAGTGTCGATCATTGGGTGGATGAATGTAAGTGCCCTTTTAAGATCCATGGGGATTCAACAGAACCTTAAGCTATAGAAGCTACGAAAGTTGAAAGGGAAAGAATGCCTATCTGTTTTATCATTGTGATTGTGAATCTTTACCAAGTTTGATGTGTAATTTGTTTGAGTTATCCATGACAAACTGACTGGTATTTCTGTTGATGTGTCTTAAATACAAGTTAACAGACACCATTATAATATATGTATTAGTGATGGGACGATTCCAATATTTTCCCGATTCCGATACAATTAACAATTCCATACTAGATTCCCAATTCAAACACAATTACCGATTCCGATTCTCTATAAATCTCTAAATATTTAACTATATAGTTTTATTTTTCTGATTACCATAAAAACATACATGTTAAATGTGCAGATATTCTCCTAAACGTAAAAATATACTTGTAGGGGACAATCTATTGATTTTAGCTTCACTGGTGGTTTAAAATCAAATATTTATTATTTTATTATTATTACCAGTAATTGCTTTGTTTTTCATCTTCATTGTTGCCTGGTCCTGTATATGACCTTAAACTATATCCAATGGTGAGGCCCCAGTTTGTGGGCTTTGGGGAGTGTGGAGTCACCCCTTAATTGCCACTGTTCCCAGGTCCACCATGACCCGGAGTGGTAGTACCTGCTAGGGTCCCAACTATAGGTTAAATAGACTTGGAGAAAAACAAATATATTCTCTCTAAAAAATTTTTCTTCAAAATCACTGGATTCGGCATTAAATAACTTGAAAAAGGGTTGGTATGCCGTAAAACAAAAACAACCAACCAATCATTGTTGCCATTTTCATATTTCAGTCATTGTACTCTGGAGATTTTGTCTTGAAATTTGGAACTGAACCCTTTATTTAAACCACCGAATTAGATTGCTTTCATAAAATAACTAGTTTCAGTCAAGTTTTTTGTAGTTCCTTCACCTGGGGTCAAATCCATAACCTCTTAGAAAACTCGCAAGAATGTTTTTTAGCAATGCCTATAACCAGTTGACTATAAATTAATCAAACAAAAGTGAACAAATAATTAAACGAACACTCATCTGGCATAATCAGGTTGACAAACATATTCTCATTAGATCACTGAGATGACATTAAGCCTCACCAATACCAGGCATTGTGTGAGAGGAAAGCAACCTCTTTACAAAATCCGCCTTGAAGATACCTTTAGCAAGGTCCTTCAATATAACCTGCTAATCCACACGTGTTGACTCAACGGAACAAACGCCTCCAAGGCAGAAGTTTTGTTCTAAATTATGTGGCAAAGTAGTCCGGAGAGAGAGTATGCAACTCATTTTGTTTCGTTGTTAGCACATTTAATTCGATTATTGTTCAGTAGGTTGAAAACAAAAAGATACCCTTGACTTATTATTTCCGTTATTGAATTTTGAATTATCAGAATTGTTTCGTAGCAAAAACAGCCCATGAATTAATTAAATTCTATCTTTAGTATAAAACCAAGAAAGAAAACTAAAGAATTTCAAGCTTGAACAACAAGGCTTTCTTAATTGCTATTAGCCAATTACTTTTTTGATACAACTGTGGTGCAAAGACTTGCACGTGTGTGTGTGTGAACAGCCCCTCCCCCCAAGAAAATTAAAAAAAATATTTTAATAAGAACAGGTATTAAGATGTGTCTACTCAGTGTTTTGTGTGTTTAGTGACAAAAATGCTATCAATAGAACAACGGATAAAAGTGCTAAGTTTAATCAGTTCTACATGATAGTCTTCTGGAGGTTCGAGGTTCAATCTTCAATAGGGAGTGATACTAAGAATACAATTATAAATTACTTAAGACTTTTACCCGGGAATGGCTGACGAAAAAAAAAAAATCAGGCTAATCCATTGGATTAAAAGAAGGGTTTCATTTGAAATTCTATGCAGATTATTAGGTTTGACAAAATGAAATTTAAAAATGATGTGAAAATAAAAACCCAAGATGAGAACAGTAATCTGGATAATTCAAGTAATACAGGTGAAAATGCAATTTCAAACGTAAGCGTGACAGGTTGGTTGTTGGGTTTTATGGCAGGTCAATTGTCATTGGACCATTTTATGCCAAAAATGATTTTTACATTAATTTGTATTGTCAGCATATATTTAATAAATAAATAGTCTGAAGCAATAGATTTTATTTAACTCACAGCAGGGTATCTCTTAGGGTGCCACCTGTGGGACCCTGACAGAGACCACCACTTCTCCGGGTCAGAGTGGATCTGGGAGTTGTGGTAACTATGGAGTAATTCCACATGCTGAAATTGTAACCTCATAATTGGATAACTGGATATGACACAAAGCTTTGTGGGCGAAGGATAACTAATTGATAGGATTGAGAAATAAAGCAGGTAGAGAAAATAGATTTCATGGAAATGGATTTGTGCCCTTAATATGTACAAAGCTGGACAGTGATTTGGCTCGGGTCAGGTTTTGAACAATCGATTTTCATAGCATGTGTGTGTGTGTGTGGATAAAAACCAGTTGAATAGAGTAACAATATTATGCATTCAAGATATTTGCCATCAATTATGCAAATTTTACTAAACTGATCCGTATATATTTTAAAATGTATCTAGCACTCAACAATATTCATATGCACTAAAAGTGTCCATTAATAGAGGCGCGATATTATTATTCTCTTTCATACAACAGATCTGTTGTTATAGGATATGAAAATGAAATCCAACACCTCAAGGGTTAAGAGTAAAATATTATGCAAAGTTTATAAAATGGAAATTAAATCTTATGAGAAGCATTTTGTGGTACGACAGATGGTCAGCACAAAATCTGTTCTATTGACTTCATTCTCTGTGATCAAAGCAGCAACTGATCATTCTCCAATATAATAAAGACCAATGTGTGTGCGTGGAGAAAGAGAGAATCATGTCCACATTTGCTTCCTGTTTAGATGTGTGTTGGTATATATATATATATATATATATATATATATATATATATATATACCCCCTAGTATTTCAGCCCGGCATTGCCTAAGTGTTTGGAGGTGTATGTTGAGCAAAAAAAAAAAAAAAAAAAAAAGAAAAAGCGGTCGATTTTTTTTTTACTTTGACCCCTTAACATTGTTTGGGGCTCAAATCAAGTTATTAAGTTAGATCCATGTCCAAGGAACCTATATCTAAAATTTCAAGTGTTTAGACCCAAAATTATCGGAGGAGTTTGGTAGAGTTCTCAAAGGTCAAATCGTTGAACTTTGACCCCTTAACAGCAAAATTTCTGGCCGAAAACCGATCACAAAGATTTCTCCAAATCTCAGTACCCTGTATATCAAATTTCGAGTCTGTAGACTTAAAATTGACAGTTATTGCATAGGGAAATGTACACACAGACATGTTCACTTTTTTATAGATATAATACAGAGTAAACAAAAATATACACGTATGCATAAATATATATGGAAACAATTTTGTGTTTACTGTAAACTTTACGCAAATATTATGCAAGTATAAATCATGTAGAATATCTGCATGAATATAATTACACGTATTAGTTAACGAAAGATGATTATTCCATAAGAAAACCGAAAAAAAAAAAAAAAACTAATAGGGAATTAATTAAAATTAAATGCTTAAAAAAATATGCAAATTAGCTAGATCTTTTTCTAGTGAATGCAATTCCACAACCCATATATAAGAAAATTGTATTTTCTTTTTAAATAAATAGAAAAGAGGGGGTTTAACATTAATATCAATACACACAAAAGAAAACCGAATTTATATATGCTTTTATATATATATATATATATATAGGTTTAAATTTCAACAATATTTCTTGCGGTTAAAGTTGGCTGTGAGATTTGTTCCTTGCTAATGGTCGGATCCAAATCTCCCGACCGGCAGTAATCGTGATACCCTGCACTGATGATTCCCAAAAGGATCAAACACTAGTGTCTGTAGGTATTTATAAGTTATAATAATAATTATATATATATATATATATATATACACACACTCTAGCAGGACCCATGCAAATTCCATGGGATGAGAAACATTTAGCCAACAGATGTTTTGATAAAGCTGATATTTTTCTGAATAGCATTAAAAATTAGATTTTTTAAACAGAAAAATCAACAGCCAATTCGAGTTTAAAATTTTCTATGAAAATAGTGTCCATTGTATTTTAAATATAGAACTGACCCAAATACGATAAGCTAATATGTACCAATAATACTCAGAAAGTGATATGTGACACAGTTCAATACAAATAATAAAATCACATTGTAAGAAAAATAAAATCGGAATTTATGCTCCTAAAACCACCTAATAAATTCGCCACAAAACTGTAAGACTATTATAGTGCATTTGTTTTCAGGTTTTAATTTTTTTTCCACCCCTTGTGCTCTTATGATTATCTGTTGACCGATTACACACACACGCACACATTTATATACGTCCCATTATATGAAATATAGTAAGTAAAAAACTGCAAGCCCTAGGATTTATTTGATGCAATTTTTGATCTGTAAGAAATAATAAAAAACTGTTTAAACCTGATAAAATTAAATATTAAGTTTTTATTCCTTTAAAATAAAGCAATGAGGATCATGTTTCAACAGAAACTGCTCCAGATAAGGCATGAAGCCACTTGATGTAAGAAACTAAAAAAAAAATTTTTTTTAAATAATACTTCAAAGTAAAATAAAACAAAACTAGCCGACGGTAAATGTTAGATGGATAGATTCCAACCCAGGAAACAGCAATTGTTTTCTTTGTCAGAAACATCACTCATGGAATTGGAGGACCAAAGGACAAAATAAGGAAAGCAAATAAATATATATACATGCATTTATTAACGAGATAAATAAAACTCTGAATACATTAATACACTAGTTGATGTACATATGAGGTCAGCAGGTGTTAAAAGGGTATCAATAAAATACAGATTACTTAAAAACTATGTTACATATTCCAGAGACATATCATGGTTTCATTATCATTTAAAAGTCTGTTGATGATTTGAATGGATTTTAATGTCCTTTTGAATGGTAAAAGGTCAATCCACCTCAATGGAACCATGGTACCTCTGAAATGTGTAACAGTTTTTAAATAAAAAATGTCTAATGTTTGGCTAAAACTCCAGAATTAGACTTTAATTTTTTTTTTTAATCTAGTAATATATTATGTATTTTTATAGTTTTGTGGAAAAATTATATCGGTAAATTTCATATGAACAAAGGTGTTTGTTAATTTAAGATAATCTAATACTAGCATCAGAAATAAACAAAGTAACGTTTCAACAGCATTTAAAAAAAATGTGTCTCCTTCAGCTACACACTAAACGATTATTACATTGCAGGTGTCAGTTCCATAAATTGCTGAAATGAAAGAATAAATCACTTACTGAGTTAAACCTTTTCTTTTCCACCTTATTGTCAGGTTCCATACTTACACTCTAAGTAACAACTGGACATCAATAAAACGACCCGTGTTTATTTCTCAGACAATAAGAAAAAAAAAAAAAAAATTCTTTATCTTTCTTGATTAGAGCAAAGTTTATTATCGCTCCTAAATTTTGTATCTAACCTTATTGGTCGAATAATCAATGAAGATGTCGGGCAAGGACATTTGGTGATTAGATTTTCATAATGCCTTTGGGAAAGATAAATCCAGCTCATCTAATCTGTTTAACCTCCATTTTACATCCTGGCATGTGTTGGACGGCTTTTAGAAACTGATTTCCAAACTAACCTTTCTCTGCCGAGTGCTTATTTCTCAAGTCTATCTTTATCACCTTTTTTCCCCATGTTTTCCTTGATTTTCGACTGTGAACTGTTACCTCAACAGTTCTATACCTACTAATCCAGTAATCTTCACCGATTCATTCAGTGTGACCAAACCAACACAGTCTCCTGTTTTGCACACATCTAAACTGACCCTGCTACCTCAGTTATTCTATACCTAATTCAAGGACTGGAATACATCCTTTCAACACGGTCGTGCCATCTAAGTCTCCTGTTCTGTAAACATCTCCCTATACTATCCAAATTTAATCTTCCTCCGAGGTCATCAAAGCCTGTTTTTATGATGCATCTCCATGCAATACAGGTTTTCAGCTCTCACTAGCCCGGTTTCACTCCATACATCACATTGCATACACGTGCCTGATAGACTCTTCTCTTGCTTGACAATGGTAACGCTCTGTGGCTTAGCAATTAGTTCTTCTCCACATATCCCAGCATCACTTCTGGTTGTCTTAAACGTATCCTTGCTACGAAAGATGCAATGTCAGGTCAAGAGAAGTGCAGTTCACTCATTTTAGTAAGAATCTCAAATAGGCAGCCTTTCAGGAACATTGTCTTTCGAGATATAAAGTTTGTCAACAACAGGTGGTAGTTTTCTCATCATTAGCTAAAATAACTCATAAAAAAGAAAGGTTTGAATCTAAAAAAATAAATTTAATTTTAGTGGAATCTTATGAACATAAAGCGAACATTACTATGTTTAATTATCAATTATATTTTCAGATAAAAAAGACTAACTTTTCTGAAGTTGTTGAGATGAGGATTGGTTATTCGTATTATTTGGATTCATCGGACTACAGTTCTTATCTTGAGTGTGATTTTCATAACGTTTCGATCGATGTAACCTCCAACCTTCTCCAGGTGTAGTGAGATTTATTAGCCCTAATGCAGGGTGGGGGCAGAGCAACTTGGTTTTAATTGATATTCCAAATAAGCAAGTTGCTCTGCCTCACCCTATATAACAACAATACTCCATACATAGTCTGATAGAACATTTGTAGAGAGCCTTAAGTGTGAGAAAGCGTTTAGAATGATGGGAGAACTGATTTTATGAGAAGCTGAAAGTGCAAGGGAGTTAGATCCACTGCTCTCGACTTCTTATAAAGCCAATTCTGTCATCACTCTAAACACTTTCTCAGACCTGAGGTTCTTTACAAGTATATGAACTCCAAGAAAGATTTGATGAGAAAAGATCAAGAAGTTTCAGAATCAATTCACAAGTAGCTAGAGATCTCCTCAGGCGATATTGCTTATACAAAAGTGAAATCCATAAATCTGTATAAGCAAAATAACTGACTGATTGAGACATATGTCGCTACACATTCATGAGTATAAGTGCTTATGTAAAACAAATACAAAGTGGCCTGACAAGACCACAGAGGAGACAGCCGAAGCAACAAAACTAAAGCTGGCCTGCCAGGAGACCATATATACAAATGTAGGCAAATTTGGGCATATTTTATTGATTTGAAAATATAGGTTCTTTTTTTTTTATCAATTGCCATAAAATTTTAACCATAGAATTGTATTATAATCTCCGCAAATTTTAATGTAGTTTTGTCCCATAGAACCAAAGATATGAGCATTTCAATATGGCTACTAGTATATATATTTTTCATTTATATAGACAAATATTACATAGTATGTACTATTTGGCTATATAAATAATATATTTTGCTCTTATATATATATATATATATATATATATATATATATATATATACACACACCACCTTTTCTAGCAATTTTATAAGTTCCAAATCTCGACTATTAATCAGAATTTAACAAATGAAGGCTCGTTGGAAAGGTAATGACCTGATTTGTGTAGCGCGCTATGTGACATTTGCTATATTAAGGTCGCACATTAAGGGGATCATCCATCATTCATAGACTATTTTGAACACTTTTTTAACGCCATAAAATGTTTCAATCATAGTCATTTGCTTTCCTTATTTTGCATATGAATTACAAAATATCTGATAATATCCCAAAATCTCTGGTCTTGATGGAGGGGAGACTAAAACTTGCTGCTATGGTTCCAAATGATCTGGACTTAAAGCAAGGGGAGACTTGATTCCAAATATTTCTCATTTGTTATATCTCACCTCTGGTTTTCATACGCCAAGTAAATTTTGCAGTATATAAGGATTATTTGATACTGGAGATATTCACAATCGTTTTTTTTTTTTTTTTTTTTTTTTTACAAAGACATCACCACATTATCAAGGCCCAGAGGCCACTCAAGGATAAGGGTTAAAGAGTGTACAGTAGAAATTGGTCAATATAGTAATCATTAGTAATGAAAATTTGGTAAATTTAATAACTTATATGGAACGGCTCATCAAGAACTTATTTACTTTAGACTTGAACACATCCATATTGTAGTCAGCCGGAAAGCAGGAAAACGGAAGACAATTCCACAGGCGTGCAGTTCTAAGAAAGAAGCTTTGTTCATGGAATCTACGTTTAGGTTTAGGCACAGATAAAGAGTGGGGGAAATTATTGATAGTGTTTACAGCTAGACGAGTGTTTCTTGTGAAAGTTTGGCGAGGGGGGACCATAGATTGAAGCTCAGTTGAACACTTTTCATGAAAATAACGATACATCAGAGACAAACTCGCAACATCTCTTCTGTGAGATAGAGGTTTCAAGGAGGAGAAAAGGACATCTCCTACGAGGTTACGAAGTCTATTTTGAACTCTATCAAGGCAGGACAAGTCCTTTCTAGCAGCTCCTGCCCAGATGTGGCAACAGTATTCCATCCTTGGACGTACCTGGCTCTTATATAGGTAGAGAATAGCATCAGCAGTGAGATATCTACTGGATCGATAGAAAGATCCCACCATTTTTCCAGCGGCCTTGGCAACAGATTTGATATACGTGTTCCATTTAAGATCAGGAGTAATGGTCAAGCCCAGAAGCTTGTCAAAACTTGAGGCCTCCTGAAGACGAGAGCCATTCATTTCAATTGATGACAAATGTGGATTAGAATGTTGATGATGTAAAGAGAGAAGCTTGGTTTTAGATGCATTAAAAGTAACCAGCCACTCCTTTCCCCATTGTACTACGTGCTCAAAATCAGAGGAGAGAGAATTGGAGAGAACTTGGTCGTTTACTGACTTAGATGTGCTACCATAAATGGTAGTGTCGTCAGCATAAATGTCTACAAATGATGTAAGGATATGATTTGGAAGATCATTAATGTAGATCAGGAAAAGAGTTGGGCCCAGGATGGATCCCTGAGGGACACCGGCATTAATACTGTGAGCTTCTGATTTTTGCCCCTCAACTACTACTCTTATGAACCTATCAGAAAGAAATGATTTAATAATTGAGAAGACTTTTCCAGCTATACCATAGCTAGCGATCTTATGAAGTAAACCTTTATGCCATACCCTATCAAAGGCTTTAGATATGTCAAGAGCAATTGCCCTAGAAAGATTGCCACCGTCGAGAGATTTGCTAATCCTATGCGATATAACTGTAAGGACATCTGCTGTAGATCTAGCAGAACGGAAACCATATTGAGTGTCACTAAGAAGGTTATTTTTGTTGAGATGTTTGATTACTTCTGTATTTAACACAGATTCTAGCAACTTACTCATGACGCACAGGAGACTTATTGGCCTGTACTGAGAGGGGGATGAGCGATCACCTGAATTCTTAAATACAGGGCATACTGATGAGATTTTCCAGGGAGATGGGAAACTATTCTCCTTAAGACAACGTTTAAACAGTTTTGTAAGTATGGGCGCTAATTCAGGTTGAAGTTTTTTAAGTACTATAATTGGAATACCATCAGGGCCAGTTGCTTTACTCGAATCAAGGTTTTTGATTAGCTTCGCAACATCACATACAGATATACGTATATCACATAGCGTGTTTTCTGATACAGGAGGAAATATTGGGGGTTGGCGGTCTTGGTCGCAAAGGGTAGAATTAGCTGCAAAGTTCTTGACAAAGAGTTTGGCTTTGTCTGATGCTGACGAGATTACCTCAGGACCATTGATAATAGTTGGGATGGAGCACACGCTTCTGTTCAGGATTCTGTTTGCTATTTGCCAAAACTGGTGGGAACCAAGCCGCTGCTCAGCTACTTTGGACTTAACAGATTGAGCATACAACACCCTTGCGTTCCTTATTACTTTCTTACAATGGTTGCTGGCAGTCCTGAAAACGGCTTTAGTTTCCATACATCTATTACGTTTGAAGCAGTGGAAAAAGTGATTTCTGTGCGCAATGGCAGCAGCACATTCTGGAGAGAACCATGGCTGGCTGTTAGGTTTTTGCTGAAACTTTTTAGAGGGTATGAAATGGTCAATACCTACAATTAACCATTCAGTTAGGTCTAATACTATAGAGGACACATCCTTTTTAAACATGGAATGCAGAGGTAGATCAGATATAAATGTACGGAAGCTATCCCAGTCAGCCTTAGTGTATCGATATACTGTACGATGAAGAGGTACGTCTGGGGACTTATTACATTTCATTTTTATCTTAATTGATACAACAGAGTGGTCGGAAGATCCAAGAGGCGACAGAACAGAAACTGAACATAGTTCAGGGCAAGTTGTGAGAAAAAGGTCTAGTAGGCTCGCATACTGGCCGTCATTATCGGGCACACGGGTAGGTTCCTGAACAATCTGAGTGAGGTCATAGGCAATGGAGAAATCATGACAGAACCTCCCCTCATCATCGGTCTTGTTTGAGTGGGTCAACCATTCGATGTTGTGAACATTGAAGTCTCCACATACGTGAATGTTAGCTGAAGGATAAGTAGAAAGGACTTACCATATTTCCAAAAGTGAGGGGATATAACAGACATATTTGGAATTAAGAAATATATATATGAGAGAGAGAGAGAGAGAGAGAGAGAGATTATAAACGAAAATGGATACTGTATCTGAAATGAACACCTCCAAATAAGGCTAAAACATCCAATCATATATAGAAGTTGGGTCACATCTTTGAAAAACATTATTTCGTTAGGTTAATTTGAAAATTTTAGAAAACCAAATGTTACAATTAAAATCATTTTTTTTTTTCTGAGACTTTCGGTGTAAGACACTTTTTTTTTCTTTTTTTTTTTAAAAGAAGACTAGCTTTTTTTTTCCCTTCATTTTGTTGGTATTAACCCTGAAGGATCGGTCTCTCGGTGTTATTGATGGTTGTTTTCAGTCTGAAATCGATGTGCGTTTGTGTGGTTGGCATCGTGTGCTTTTTAAATAGAAATCCAGTTGTATGGTTATCACAATTCCTTTGTAAAGAATGAAACAGTAATAGAAAAGCTAATTACATGGTAAAATAGACTGATTGCATCTCTGAAATGTCTCATTCTATTCAGCACACTCATGCCTAACACTGAATCAGTGAAGCCATAAAAACCTCACACAAAGGCAAAATTATTTGCAAATCACAAGGTTGATTTAACGCAACATAGATGTACAAATTTAAGCATAAATCAAACTGCCATATAAAAAAAAAAGGACAAATTCCAGAATTTATTGCAAAAATAAAAAAAAATAAAAAATCCAAATCAAACAAAAGGATGCATTTCCCAATAACAGAAGCAACACAAAGCGTGGAAACGGTGGTTAACATACGACATTAAAATTTCCTCCATTTTATTTATACATGTAGCATAGTATTGGTCTTTAGTGGGCATCCAGCTTCCACTGAACAAGGAAGTTTCTAGGGAATATCAAATTAATAAATATTATCAAATTAATATGCAGTCTAAAGTCACATGTATATCCTGGTTAGGAGAGACGGCATACAGCATGTAGTTATCTCAAAATCTGACATCTGGTACTTGCCAGGCTCAACGTTGCTTAACTTTAGGGATCTAACAGGAACCGGGGTATCAACATAATATAAATAGTTTCCTCACCACATGATAGCTCTAGATTTGGTTTGTTGTGACACGAATACTGCGTTCCAAGAAATAGAATTAAGCCCTTATAAATGAAGACAAGTTTTCATAAAATTAGAAGGCCCTCCCTGCCCGTACACACACAAGAACATAAAAAAAATTCTACAGAATAGATTAAAGAACAACAGATTATAGTATCACTCTCCACATCATAATGATAAAAAATACTCTATATAAATCATAAAATCATAACAGATTATAGTGTTGCCCTCCCCTATCATAATAGTGGGGGAAAAGTGAGAAAGGAAAAAAATAGAACTACATTATATATAAGTAGTAGTAGGTTCCGGTCTGAGGGGTGGACGGATGAATGGATAAATAAATGAATGGATGATAAAAACAGGAATGGAGGAACAATATATAAAACAAGCCAGACTGGCTTATAAAATTTAAAAAAAATTTTTAAAAATAAATATGAAAAGTAAATAAGAAAAACACTTTGAATAATCACTTAAAAAATCAGAGAAAATTAATTTTCCATTAAAGAATTAAAAATGTGCGAGAATTAAGAGTAAAATGACTGCACGGCATCCCAGGCAACATCGGCCATGTACAGGTAGTCTTCTATCTATAATATAAATCTCACCTGTCTGTTTAAATGTATGTACGCATGTTTGTATGTCTGCCTAAAACTTGACAGAGGCGACGGATTTTCACAAGATCCCTATCATTTTGAAGTTCGACCCTTCGGGTGACAAATACCGAACAATTGACCAAAATCATTAATTCCTTCACCCTCAACTGGGCAGTCTTCTACAAGGAGGTTCGGTTTTTTTCGCTGACATTTTTTTTGCAGGTTATTCAACCCTCACGCCCATAAAAGGCATTATTTCGACCGCCCATTACGTCACAATCATGGTAGGCACATCTGTAAAACGGTTTTTTTTTTTTTTTTCTCTGCCGTGTTTCAGGTTCAAGCCTGCTTACTATTTATTTTTGTTTTTGTTTTTTGCGTTCGCAATTTTCCTTTTTTTTTTCTTTTTTTTAATTTGCGTTCAACCAACACCCTTACACACACCACATTTTTTCTGCCTTTGCATCACGAGTTCGAGCCTGCCAGCCTGCCTGCTACAACTTATTTTTTTTTTGCTAAGTGTTCAACTGAGCTTCAATCTATGGTCCCCCCTCGCCAAACTTTCACAAGAAACACTAGACTAGCTGAAAACATTATCAATAATTTTCCCCACTCTTGATCTGTACCTAAACCTAAACATAGATTCCATGATCAAAGCTTCTTTCTTAGAACTGCACGCCTGTGGAATTGTCTTCCGTTTTCCTGCTTTCCAGCTGTCTATAATATGGGTGTCTTCAAGTCCGACGTGAACAAGTTTCTGATGAGCCGTTCCACTTAAGTTAACAAATTTACCGAACTTCCATTACTATCGATTACTATATTGTCCTTTTGACTACTCTACACTCTTTAACCCTTATCCTTGAGTGGCCTACCGGCCTTGATAAGTGGTGACGCCTTTGTAAAAAAAAACAAAAACAAAAAAAAACCCTCCAAACACCCGGGCAATGTCGGGCACCCAGGCTAGTAACATAAATTTTTAATAATCATAATATCAATAGTAGAAATTTCACACTTGTATCCTTCATCTGTTGTATATTCTTGCCATGCTTAAAAATATTTCCATTCTATGGACATACAAGGTGAACGCAGACCCCATAATATTATTGCACCACCTTTGTTCAAACTAAAACATTCTTATCTAAATATTTCAGTTAATGTAGTTTCAAAATATGTCTCATTATGGGAAGGTCTGTCTCTAAAACCCTTGTTAAAGTTTGCAACATATTTTCATTCTATGGACGTCCAGTACAAACACAGACCTCCACAATATTATTGTATCGTTTTTGGACATAACAGATACTACACTTTGATCTTAACATGAACGCCAAGAAATTGTATTTTAGCTAAACTTCCACATTTTATACAACAGTGTCATCGGATGAAATTTTTAAAATTATTTTTTTTGTTTTGTATGGGACCTTTGGCAATCGAGTAATTGCATATTTAAAAAGAAAACAGGTGGAGGGTGATAACGTACGTACATGAACTTGCCTTAACGTATTATCTATGCATTAATACGATAGCATGTAATATTTTGCATGTCACGCTTACATCTCTTTTATTCTGAGTAACTTTCGTTTAATTGTTATGAACTTCCGTTTCTTGTAATAAATAACTTTACCAACAATTCTTCACAAGTTTTGATTTCGATTATAGCTGATGACACTCAAGTCATCTATTTTTTATAAATGATTTTACCAAAAGTTCTAAGTTTTGGTTTCGATTCAAGCTGATGTACCCAAGTTATATAGATGCATTTTTTATTTTTGAAATTACAACTTTATAATATAAGAATCAATAGAAAATTGACTATAATAATATAAACGAAATTTGCATAAACTAAAATATATTTAAGTATATTTTATGATCGGTCTATGCTGGGTGTCCCTGCTAGCTTAGATAAATACTTCTGCAGTTTTAATAAAAGAACTGCAATAATATCAGGGCGTCTGCATTTACGCTGAACATCCACAAAATGCCAACGTCAATATATTACATATGTAAGAGTCTGTTGTGGAATTTCCACAGGTCCCGCTAGATTATTATATAGATTACTATCTTATCCATCGATTCAGACTAACAAGGCTGGGGAGAACAATACAGCTTTCATAAAATGTACTTGCCATCAATGTCAGTGGAGATCATAGTTAATTAATTTCATTTTAATTAATTAGATGAATGAGAAATTTTAGATTTTAATGAAAAAAATATATATAAAAAGAAAGTGTTTTTTTTTCTCTATTTTATCATTAACATTATTTAAAATATTCTTTCTTTCTTTCTTTCTTTTATAATGTGTGCCTGGTTATCGAAGCAGACGTATAGTATTAGTCTAATTGAATATGATACCCTTTTTCATAACTAATTATTGAGGCCGTTCATCGATTGTCGTTTCTGATTTTTCCAATTGGGAGTAAATGAACCAATTAGTTAATTTCAAAAGAAGAGAGCAAGATTATAGAAGACTTCCAATACCATGATTTACACATCTTGTCTGGATGAGGAACAACTTAGCTGCATTCAGAGTGTGTTTAATTTATCGTTATTTTCATCGCAAGTGCTCGTCTGAGCTCCAATCTATGGTCCTCACTGACCTGACTTTCACGAGAAACACCCGTCTAGCTGAAACCACTATCAATAATTTCCACCACTCTTTATCTGTACCTAAACCTAAACAGATTTCATGAACAAAACTTCTGTGGAATTGTTACATTTGTCTGCTTTCCAAATGACTACAATATGGTTGCCTTCAAGTTAAACGTGAACAAGTTCTTGATGAACTGTCCCCCTAAGTAATCCAATTTACTAAATTCCCACTACTAACGATTACTACAACATTTTTCTACTGACTACATTCTTTTTAACCCATAGTTAAGACCCTAACAGGTACTACCACTCCAGGTCAGAGTGGACCTGGGAGCAATGGCAATTAAAGGGTGGCTCCACACTCCCGAAAGCCCACAAGCTGTAGCCTCACCACTGGATATAGTTTGAGGTCATATCCAGGACCTTAATATATTGGGTATTTGAACCCATGTGAAACTTTATATTTGGGTTTTAGCCGAGGAAAGTGTGAAAATTAAAAAAAATGGAATTTGCCAGGTGAAGGTTGAACGACGGCGTTACGAATATGCATGCATAATGTAATAGCTATATGTTCAGGTTTTAATTTTTAGCTTTGCAGCAAACATGTCTTCATAGGTCAGGCATTAACGTCAAAAGAGAAAGTAGATCGTAAGCTAAACGTTTTGGTTTCGTCTCGGTGATGGCGCACGAGTCATGTTTTTTTTTTTTTTTTTAAACTATTACTATATATTGGGTCCAATATAATCTATAAATATAAAAGCGAAAATGTATGTATGTTTGTATGTGTGTTCGCTTTCTCTGCATGTCTATAAAAGGCTTTTTTTCAGAGAAGTGGTCGCTCGGTTCACAACTTTTTAAAACTTTATATCACATAAATCGTAATATCTCAGAGTTAACAACGAAGCTCGCCTGTATTTAATTTGCTCGATTTCGGGAAGATAAATATTCAACATTTGTCGCTCGCCGCATGTGGGTTAATCTTTTTCTTATAACATCTTGGGAAAATAAAAATAAAAAATACTATCCCCGCAGTCAAACTTGACCTCATTAACTCATTAAAACGGGCACCTGCCAAATCCAAGTAATTAAATAAATTCAAACGTGTTTCCGTTAGCATCTCGCGGTAGGGCAATGGTTAACGTCGCACGTTTTTTTTTCACACTTTAATTTACAACTTTACCTCAACGGTTCGGGTTCGATCCTCATACCTACCAAAACATTTTTTTAACCCCCCCCCCACCCACGGAGTTTCCACACACACCTCCAAACACCCGGGCAACGCCAGGTACCCCATCGCTAGTATAATAAATACAAAATCTGCATTAATGAAAATATCATATTTAAGCATATTTTACGACCGGGCAATGCCAGGCAGCCTGCTAGTGTGTGTGTGTGTGTGTGTGTGTGTGTGTGTGTGTGTGTGTGTGTTCAACATAATTGACACTTTTGACATCAGGGAGGAAGGGTTAGAAGATGTTGATGGAGGTGAGAGAGGATGTGATATATATAAAATGAAAACGGTTTACATAAGGAGTACATAAGAACAAGAGGTTGGAGGACAATAAAATTAGGAGAGCATTTCCTGTTGACAGTCACAAGAGGCACACACTGTCACAGTCACACACACACACACACACACACACACACACACACACACAGTCGGTGAGAGCTAAGAGAGGTTGGTGCTCATTATATACACTATAAAAAGTGACACATTTACAAGCTACCCATCAAGTCAGAACAATAGACATGAGAAATGGACAGCTCTACACAAAATAGCAAGAGTGAAGAAAAGAAAAAAATCCAAAACAGCTGAAGGAAAATATTAATAACTTAAAAAGAAAAAAAAGCAATTGTTCTATAAGAAAGAAAATACTGTCTGATTTTAAGCTGATAATAGTTAATGAAGTCAGCGCTTTTAGTATATATATATATAAAAAAAAAATGGTCAGAGAAATAAGCACAATTATCTATACTAACAAACATATGAAACACTTCCCTCCCCGGTCGAAGATTTTGCTAGCCATAGAGGATGGCATTATGACTAACATATACTTCAATTACTAATGCAAGAACATACCTTTTTTTATTTTTAAGAATAAAAAAAAAAAAAGGCAAAGATAATTATAACCCTCTTCTACATAGATTGGCCCAATCTATGTAGAAGAGGGTTATAAAATCTAAGATTGGGTACCAAATGTTAAGTCCATAGATTTAATACCCTAACAAAAAAAAAAGAAAAAAAAGAAAAAGAAAAAAAAAAAAAAGAAATTGCATTATATACAGTAGGGTAGAACCAATATCCGTACACATGAAAAATTGTATTTTAATGTATGTAAAATCCTTAACTAACATAAAATTCGATACATTTTATGTCTAAAAGATACATAAAAAAAATAATGAACGTTTTTTTTTTTTTTTTTTTTTTTTTTTTTTTACAAAAGAATCATTACTTATCAAGGCCCAGAGGCCATTCGAGGATAAGGGGTAAAGAGTGCACAGTGGTCAAAAGGACAATATCATAGTAATCGTTAGAAGTGTAAATTTGGTAAATTTGTTAATTTAAGTGGAACGGCTCATCAAGAACTTGTTTACATTGGACTTGAAGACGCTATGTTGTAGTCAGCTGGAAAGCAGGTAAACGGAAGAGAGTACCAAAGGTGTGCAGTTCTTAGAAAGAAGCTTTGTTCATGGAATCTACGTTTAGGTTTAGGCACAGATAAAGAGTGGGGGAAATTATTGATAGTGTCCATCGAGAATTTATAGCGATATTTGAAAATTCAAATTGTGAAAAGAGCTGCTAAAAACATCAAGAATTTGAAGACAATATGCCAAGAAGAATGAGAAAAAAGGTACAGGAATAGACTGGTAGCTGTTGAACTCAAAGGATATTCCACAAAGTATTAAATTAAATTAATATGCTTTTGTTGTTTTGTACAAATAATTAAGAATTAAGTTTATTATTTTTTTATAGTAATTTATAAGTTATTTAATACCGAATTTAATAATTCTGATAAAAAGTTGTTATTCTTCAAGTTTTATATCTTCAAATATTTATTCATGATGTTTTGTTTGTAGAAGAAAATTGTTTTTGTTTTTTGACTTTGCAGAACATGACTGAGTTTTGCAAAGTGAACGAGGAAAAAAAAAAAAAAAAAAAAAAGCAACATCAATGTTTGGTCAATTTTTGCCCATATCTTCAGACAGTCTCACCTGGTAGCGCCAGATGCCCTCAAAGGCATTACCACTCCAGGTCAAAGTAAACTTGGGAGCAATGGTAACTAAGAAGCAACTCCACATTCCCACAGCCCCCAAATGGTGCCTCATCACTAAATGTCTTTTAAGGTCATACCCAGGACTGCATTAAAAGGTTTGGGAGATCTAAACTTTTGCACGTTGAAAAGGGGCTTTTAATAAGGCTTGAATCAGCCACTGAATGTTTCAAATCATAGATTTTAATAAGATCAGCCAAAAGTAAAATAATAATGAAAACACGTACAGATTCCAAGAAGATTGAACATATTTTAAAACCCATAGAAAGCAACAGTAAAATTTTCACAGGGATCTCCTCATAACCTATATAATATACTACAAGAGTTTTGTGTTCATACATATATTATTACCATCCAGCTTGTTTTAAGATATGGAATCACCTGATCGCTGAAGATGCAATGTAAAAAGAGGAATCTTAAAATTTTCATTTGATGTTGTTGCTGTGTAGAATCCGAAACTAATTAAATACAATTTCTTGGGCTAGGATCAAAGTGTAATATTTGTCGTGTCCAAAGATGGTACAATAATATTATGGATCCAGTGTTTATGCCGAACCTCAATAGAATAGTAGTTTGGGAAATAGATAATTTCTGAAACTTCATAAACGAGAGGACTTAGATAATTATGTTTCAGTTTGAACAAACATGGTACAATAATATTGTGGCGGACAGTGTTCACGCCAGACGTTCATAAAATTTCGAAGAGTAGAAGGTGGATCTCCAGTCATCTTCAAGCAGCCTCATAACTGTCGCTTCCCTTATTTTGTCCTTTAGTTCAAACTTTCTACAAGTAAATTTTATGACAAAGGAGGAATAATTGCTGTTTTCTGGATTGGAATCTATCCACCTAAATCTAAGGACTTGTTTTTGACCTTGAAGTAGTATTTTTTTTTTTAGATTCTTACATTAAATAGCTCCATTTGCAGCCTTGTCTAGAGCAATTTCCATGAAAAAAAAAGTATCTTTATTGCTTATTTGAAAAGAATGTGAAAAGGAAGAATTGCTGTTTTCTGGGTTGGAATCTAATACTTAGGTTAGTTTTGATCTTGAAGTAGTATTTTTGCTCTGACTCCTTATATTAAATGACTTCATGCTGCGTCTGATTTTCAATATATATATAATGGATAGAACTGTAAAATTTCAATGGATCCTGCTCATAAAAATTATTGTTATTCTTACATCAATGCAAAAAGTAAACAGATTGTGAGAAATTCTAGTCCAGTCTAGGTCAACTCTTGAATTGGCTATAATTATATAAAAAAAAAAATATAATAGAACAAAAAAAAAAAAAATGTTCATGTGTAACAGCTGGAATTTAAAGTGATTTTTTGTTTACTTTTACAAAAAAACAACAAAAAAAAAAAACAAAAGGAAAAAAGAAACAAAATTGACCCACAATTACATGGCTACAAATTCCTTTTGTTATCCTAAATACCATGTCAAAAAATCCATTGTATTTCCCAGCTATTTGTATATATGTAGTAGTAGTAGTAGTAGTAGTAGTAACAGTTGTGGAAAAGAACAATATCTTTTCTAGACAGGAAGAGGAAGATACATTGGAAAGATTTGCAGAAACTTGTAGATAGTTCCTATGTTTTTTTTCAGAATGAGAATGCGGCTGGATACCCAAAATTGAACATGAAGAAAGCACCAGTTGCTTAAAAAAGAAAAAAAAAAAAAAAAAAAATATTAATAGCCAAAGCTATTATTTCATAAAAATAAAAAAGCATCGATAGAGAAACAATATATTTCAATATACCAACCGGATAATTATATACTGATATAACAGACTTTTTAAATATTGTTACCACACACACATGTGTGTGTGTGTGTGTGTATATATACACATACATACACACACATTCGTACATATTAGCAGGCCGCCCGGCATTGTCCGGTTGTAAAATACGCTTAAATATGACAATTTAATTAATGCAGATTCCGTATTTATTATTATATTAGACCCAATATATAGTAATGATTTAAAAAGTAATAAAAAAATTTTTTTGAAATAACTCGAGCGCCATCACCGAGAATTGAAACCAAAACATTTAACTTTTTCCTTTGACGTTAATGGCTGAGCTATGACGACATGTTTGCTGCAAGGCTAAAAATTAAAACATGAACCAATAACTACTATGTTTAACATGTATATTTGTAATGCAATCGTTCAACCTTCACCTGGCAATTTTTATTTTTTTTTATTTTTTTTCACACTTTTGCACAGATTTTCGCTGGCTAAAACTAAAATATAAATTTTGACATGGGGTTGAAGACCTTATATATTAAGTTTCATGTTTATAGACCGAAAACTGACAGAGGAGTTTGGTAGGCGAAATTTTTTAAACAAGTATATATAGACATACATACTATATATAGAAAGAGGTTTGTGTTTACTATAACCTTATAACACAAATATTACGCAAGTATAAATCATGTAGAATATCTGCATGAATATAATTACACTTAGTTAACTAAAGATGATCCCATAAGAAAACCGAAAAGAAAAAAAAAAACTAATAGAGAATTAACTAAAATGAATGTTTAAAAGAATATTCAAATTAGCTAGATCTTTTGCTAGTGAATGCAATTCCATGAGCCATATATAACAGAGTTGTATTTTCTTTTTAAATAAATAGAAAAAAAAAAAATGAATTGTTAATATGAATAGCAATACACAAAAACCCAAATTTATAGGAGTATATATATGTTTATATCTTGTATCAGTACATGAACTTAGATGACCTTCCAAAAGTGTATCATATATAAGCTGGAGAATTTCTAACTTTTCATCCAATATGATATATTTAGACAAGTTGCCGCTTACTATATTAATGCTCTCTACGAAAGCGGCTTTATAGATAAGATACTCTCCATCCCTGAGATCCCAAATAAAGCCAATAGGAGAAGAAATATCATTTCCTTCACACTGCCTTCTTCCTTAGTATTAAGGTCCAACATTGGCATATGTTTTCTTTCTTTGCTAGACAAGCACTTCCCACCATTTAGTGGCCTCCACAAGTTCCAATTTACTTGCCTCCTAACGAAGGTAGAGTTAGACACAAGGTCGGTCTTAACGTGGGGGAAATTCAGCTCCTAAAAAGGTGCACTCTAGATAGGAACAAAAATAACAGTCATGAAGGATTTCTCTTCCACTGACAGACGACATAAATTTAGTTAAGATTAACTATTTCTGTTATCTTTCTGTGAGGTCCTTGGTATCTTCAAAGGTAAAAGCTTTTTACAATTCCACCTTTGCAGGATGTCTAATCGAGAAAGATTGCTCCTTACAGGGAAGTTGTATTGTAAGGTCTGTAATATACATGGCCAAAATAACTAAGAACTATCATGAAAAGACATTTATATTGGCATGATTAAAGGCAAGTTCAAGCAAAAATACTACGTCCATAAAGCCACCGTTGGGCACCTGGATAAATGCGAGACCACTTCCCTGGCCTGGAATTTAAACGATGCAGATATTTCACACACTGTCCATCGGAGAACTGTTGAAAGCCAGTTGTCTTAGAGCTTTTACTAAAGTGGTTGTAACTTTTACAATGCCATGGATGGACTTTACAAACAATCAACAGGTATACAGATTTTAAAAATCAATCGCTAAACATATACATATCGATTACAACTGTTAAGATTCAGTTCAGAGATCATCTACAAGTCCAGACTTCTTTCACCAACACAGTGTTTCTTTTCTATCGAACCTAATTTATACAATTTCAACTTCTATTATGTCCTGGCTTACTATATATACTTGTATTACCGTCCAAATTTTTAGTTTAGTGAATTTAAGAATTTTTAGTGAATTTAAGAATTTTTCTCAAGTTCTAAGATTTTCAAACTGAATTACGAAGCTCCCTTCATGCAACACGTCTTTTTATATTTTTAAGGTTAACCAATTCTCTATCCACCGATATAGGCCCGTGGTCCATTGGACAGAGGCATTGAGTCTCTATGGTTCTAGGCGAGCATTGTCTGAAGATAGCGGTTTCAATCCTACCAAAAGCAGGTCAAAGGATTAGTTTGGTGTGGCAAGACAACAACAACTATGGAAGGCAGTAATTACTGAGGATACAGTTAAGAGACTCAGCATTCCTATCCTGTTGTGGTTAATCATTTGAAAAAGGCCACAGGATGAGTTGTCCGAAATGTGGTGAAACAGCAACAACTAAGATAAGGATAACAGTCTGCCTGAAATCCATTATTTATAAGTTCCCCTCTTCATTCGATACATTTCTTTATCTTTTAAAGGCTAACTGATTCTCTTATTTATAAAGTCTCCACATATAGACTTGTGCATCAGACAACACACACACAGGCTCCTTCAGTCTTTGACTGACTATGGATAACCACGAAGGGGTGACTGCGCATGAAATGTTTGTGGCAGGAGGTGCACAATCTCCAACAACACCTCTCTTGAGTCAACATTGCTAAATACCAGTGGCAAGAGAAGTCTATGTACAGGATGACTGGAAACAATACCAAGATAAGCGGAGAGCACATACAGCACTTAGAATTCCCAAATGGTCACCCATCTGGTACTAACCAGGCTCAATGTTGCTTAACTTCAGTGATATGACATGAACCGGTGTGTCAATGCAATTATGCCGTGTATGTATCACATGATTATCCAGCATTTTCGGGTGTTCTGGCAAATGATTAATACTGGTAGCAATGGGATAATTTCATGCCTCTTTTTTTGTGTGGAGATCCAATCTGTTCAGATACATTACCAAAACCACTAGATAAGTGGTTAGATCATTCTACCGCTCCAGAAAGTATCCCACTCCAGGCACAATCTCTACCTCTACAAGAACCAAATACATTTCAGGATGGAGTATTGTTGTCACATCTGGTAAAGAACTGCTAAGTGAACCCTTTCCTGTTTTGACAAAGTATAAAACCGTCTTCAAAATCTAGTGGGTGGGGACCTTTTCGCTTCCCAACTTATTTCTAACGCAAGACACGTTGAACATTGTGAGTCTATCACTACTATATTCATTACTTTTATAACAGACGTTCGACTGAGCTTCAATCTATAGTCTCCCTCCCCTGCAAAACATTTGCAACAAACACTCGTCTAGCTACAACAACTGTCAATCATTTCCCTTACTCTCTGTGCCTAAAACTAAACGAAGATTCTTTAAGCAAAATTCTTTTCCTAGAACTACTCATCTGTGGAACACAATACCGTGGGGCTGCTTACCAGCTGTATAGTAAATTTAAATTAAGCCCTACCCAAAATTCTACTATTACAGATCAGCACAGCGTTGTCTACCAGACACTCATTAACTCTTATACTTAAGTGGCTTTTGGACCTTAATAAGTGGAGACTAGTAAAAAAAAAAAAAACGGCTTGCAAATTCCTGTCCTCCATTTTGATAGCTGATGAACTAGAACATTCTAACTTTTTGTGCTGTCATGTTTTTGAACTAATGCGGAATTGGTTATGCAAAATCGATGGAATTTTAACTGTAAATAAAACGCACACACAGAGTATATACCCAAACATTATGTTGAATTTGAAAACTAAATGTGTTTAGAAAACGAATGGGAAGTAATGACCTATACACAGCTAGTAGTTTTCTTAGACACATCTGAAGAACTAATGATATATACTCGACTTGCACCATTTTAAAAAAATTTTTTTCACCCAAAACAAGGCACATTGCCACTTTGATGTAGGGGGCTACTATCAGGAACATAAGCTACAGGGGTACTATGTGGGGAGTTGAGCAGCAAGATGTCGGTTCATGTCACACTAGAACTTCTGCATGTCAGTACAGTTTGGGAAACAGGAACTCGGAAGGGAATTCCAAAGTCCAGTGGTTCTGGGGAAGAAACTACTGGAGTAGAAGGCTCTCTTACATCTAGGGATCTCAACTGAAGGGGTGGGATTTTGTTGCTTGTCGGAGGTATTTACGTCGAGGGGGTACCAGTGCTTGCAGTTCTTCGGGGCATTCACCATTAAAGTACTTGTAGAACAGGCAGAGGAATGCTACATTTCGTCGATAGGATAGAGGCTGAAGCTTAGATGACTGTTCAGGACCTATTAGGTTGGCGACTCTTTTGAACCTTGTCTAGCAGTGAGAGATTAGTAGCAGATGCACTAGCCCAAATATGACAGCAATACTCCGTACATGGGCGAATGGTGGCTTTATAGAGGTACAAGATACTTACTTTGTTACAGGGATCCATATGGTTACTATTGCTTAAACAAAAAATTCTTATTGATGCAAGTTATTTTTTTTTCTTCTGCAAGATAGAATATACATAAGCTGGAGATTTAATCTACTTTATTAGTCTCGGCTCGGATATACCAATTATCCAAATGTGGACGAGAATGCTTCCTCTTAACATCTTTTATATCTGAACACTCCACCCAGGAGTTTGAGAATACCATTCCACCCTACTCACGTCTTTGCTTCCCGACTAAAAAGCAAAAACAAAACAATGTCTCATAATCCTCATTTAACGTCGATCATACAAGTTCCCTTAAACTTTCGAGGTCCCACATGTTAAACTCCCATTTTTTTGTGATATAACAGAATATTTTTCTCTGCGTCAGAAAAGAAAACATTCACCTACTGAAATAAAAGAATTTACTTGTTTTAACATTTTTTTTTTCTTTAAGATGATTATAAAGATGAGAACAGTAGTCAATAAAATCCAAATAATACGAATAATCAATCCTCATCTCAAAAATTCAGAATTATGAGGATTGTTAATTTGGATTATTTTCATCATTCTCATCTTGGATATTATTTTCATAACGTTTCAGTCTATGTAACCTTTGACCTTCTTTAAGTGTGTCTTGTCAAATTCCAGAATCTTTAAGTCAAACATGGAAACCTGAATGGAACCATTTATGGGTGACTAGCCTGGGTATTGGGTGTCTGAAGTGTGTGTTAAGCAAAAAAAAAAAAAAAAAAAAAAAAAAAAAAGTGGTAGTAGGCAGGCAGGCTCGAACTCGTGACACGAAGGCAGAATATAAAGTGAAAGAAAATCTGACGTCTTACCGCTACTCCATGATGCAACCGAAAGTTCAGAATATTACAATTAGGCAAAGTCCATCCAACAGATACGATGAATTGCAAAAATGGCTCGCAAAAAATTGACCCCTCCTTGTAGAAAACTACCACATTGAGGGTGAAGAAATTAATGTTTTTGGCAAATTTTTCAATATTTGTCGTCCAAGATGTCGAGCTTCAAAATGATATCAATCTCGAGAAAATCCGCCACCTCTGTCCACAGTTTTAGGGAGATATACATACATTTAAACAGACAGGTGAGATTTATATTATAGACGTAGCAAGAGCAAACTATGGATTAAATAAAGGGTTCCATTCAAAATTCTGTACTGATTCCAAAGTTTGACAATATGCACCTGAAGATTGGAGGTTACATCGGCTGAAACATTGTGAAAATAGCATTCGAGATGAGAACAGTAATCCAAATAATACGAAGTACCAATTTTTGATAGAAGGAACTTTGAGAAGAGATTTTTTTCTCATATGCAAGATATGTAATAAAAAAAAAACTAATTTATATTGAATAATAAAAAAAAAAATTACATGCAAGTGAAAAGTTCATGAAATGAACTCATCAAGTTTGCCATGCATGTAAATGTAAATTAATTAGGTGGGTGGTGGGGGTAATTAAAACCTTGTTTTGACATTTGTAAATCAGAGCAACCCGAAACAGAAAAATGTTATGACTCAACAAGCACATAGCTGGTCATTTGAAACATGCTATTAGACTAAGCTGCTAAGCAAAGGTTTCACATTTAGTAGGATTAGTAAGTTTTAGTTCACAGAGAACCTCTGCAGAGTAAGCAAAATAATTGGTCAAGTGAAGGAAAGAAAACGAGAGGGGAGGTTTTGAACTGCGACACAATACAATAAATTGTACATGATTGTAATATTACTTACTCCCAAGACCTCATTCATCATCATGTCTATTTTATATATAGACATGTTTTGGACAGCTTTCAGATATTAATTTCCAAACTAATCCACCTCTGATCAGGTCTTTATCACTATGCCCCTTAAGCCCTTCTTTATCACTCCCTCCCCTGTTTTCCTTGTTCTTCCTCTGTAAACTGATCCTGCTACCTCAACTGCTCTACATGTACTAATCCACGAAAAACATACCAATCCACAAAAAACAAAACAAAACTGCTCTATTCTTTCAACGCAATTATACCACTAAAGACCCCTATTCTGCACACATCTCATCATATTGTCTAGATTTAATCTTTCTCATTAGATCTAAGCCTGTCTTTAAGACGTGTATTACACATCCATCTTAATATTCTCATATCATTTCTCTTCATGCAACACATATCCTCAACTCTCCCTGGCTGATTTCAATTCCATATATATGCCTGATAGACTTTCCTATTAATGCATCTCTCCATTAAAAGAAAAAAAAAAAATTTTTTTTCCTAAGATCTATATAACATGCTAAGGCATTTTATCCATATATGCGTTATTGCCTTCACACATTTACAAAAATGAGATCATCCAATCAGCAAAATGGTGACTGTTGATTAATCTGATGTAACTAGGGTAAAAAATTCCAACATTACCTATTTTAAAATGAATTGTTCCCAAATGAAGTCATATCATCTAATCGATTAAAAGAGTACAATTTTACAGAATATTTATTGCTTTAAAATCAATTAAATTGCTACAATTTTAAATAGACATATTTGTTTTATTTAAAGAATATTTAACTGACAATGACAATTATGTTTTTAAAAGAATTGTCATTTTTTTTTTTTTTGCTTAATAGCATTGACCTTGACAGACATTTCAAAAGGAATATTATTAACAATAAATTATAGATTACTGTAGAATATACCATGGAGACACACACAGGGTTCTGCTAGTATATTTCACAAATTGAGAGCTATCCATGTCTTAGGAAGATCAATATTTGAACTATGTTGTTGGAATGGGGAATATGGTATGATTCTACACAAGTAGGTTTCAAAGAGTTTTGCACTTAACAAAAATATTGCAAAATTAAAGCAGTGAGAGTATAAGTGAAGAGCAACAGTAGTAAAAAAAAAAAAAAAAAAAGTGTCAGAATGACAAAAACCATCTGATCACCATAAGGATGATGAAGGACACATGCTAGGAGACTAGTTTTTGCAGAGCCAGCTTCACTCTCTTGTCCCAACAAGTGCTCGTCTGAGCTCCAATCTCATCCCCCCTTGCCAATCTTTCACGAGAAACACCTGTCTGCTGAAACTACTGTCAATTTTCCCCACTCTTTATCTGTGCCTAAATCTAAACGTAGATTCCATGAACAAAGCTTCTTTCTTAGAAGTGCACGACTGTGGAACTCTCTTCCATTTGCCTGTTTCCCACCTGACTACAACTTGGATGTCTTCAAGTCCAACATAAACAAATTCCTGACAAACCGTCCCCTTAAGTAAGACACTATCAAATCTCCAATACTAATGATTACTACAATACCATCTCATTGATTACTGTACACGCAATAACCCTTATCCCTGAGTGGCCTTCAGGCCTTGATAAGTGGTGACCCCCATGTAAAAAAAAAAAAAAAAAAAAAAAAAAAACCCTGACCCAGCAGCAGGGTAGGGTAGAGATAGCTGGGATGCAGGAGCTGCCAGAAGTGTCGACATCCTTCTACAGAGAACACCTGCTATTCTCAAATGGTCACCCATCTGGTACTGACCAGACTTAACATTGATTAATTTCAGTGATCTATGAGAACCGGTGTGCCAACGTGGTTATGCCATGATTATGCAACATTACTAATGAAACTTTTGCTGCATTTATGCGAGTGGATCTAGCTGAAAGAGTAAAGCCATGGAACCAGAAAACAAACCAAAAAAAAAAATAAAATATACATAAATTCTTGCGTACAGTCAGTAGTTGCCAAAGCAAGAAGGGCTTATGTATAATTAAACAGTAGTCGGTTAAGCATCGTAATTCAATAGTTAAGGGGATTATAGAAAAGAATATTAATAAAACTAGCTTTTCTCAAAAGATAGGGGGAAAGAGGGCAGTCAAATGATGCATTTTCATTGGCCAAAGCTGGCTGCAGTTGTTTAATACATTTTTTCTTTTTTACACAAATAAAGTCATTTTTATATTAAGTATGTGAACATTTGTATGTACAGGATTCACTCCTAAACTAATTAACTGATTATCATTGATTTTGGAAAACAGATACTAGGCATGATGGTGGGTAATATAATAGTTTAATTTGGTTTTATGCAAGAGAGGTAAAGCTCTATATGAAAATGCAGATTTTTTGTTAAATGTTTATAGGCGTTAGATACCAATTAATATTCTGCAAATTTGTTTCTTTGGAGTAATTTAAAGATTTTAAGAGAGGGGGGAGAGAGGTATAATATAAACATAAGCTCCCATTTGAAAAGTCACATTTACCAGAATTGCACTTAATTTGATCCATTGTTATCATACACCTATGTTTTTTTTTTTTTTTAAGGAAATCGCTCCAGACAAGGTATGAAACCACTTGATGTAAGTTACAAAAAAAAAAAATAAATAAATAAAAATAAATTAAAAAAAAATACTTTAAAGTCAAAAGTTAGGTAACAATAAGTGATAGAGGGATAGATTCCAACCCAGGAAACAATTCTTCCCCATTTGTCAGAAACATCGCCCATAGAATGTGGGGATTAAAAAGCAAAATAAGGGAAGCAAAACTTACAAGGCTATTGGAAATAAACCTGAAGTCTTTCTTTTTTTTTTTTTTTTTTTTTAATTAATCAAGATTCTCGAATTTCAATTTCTTCTTAAAGCCCCTTAAGCTTAAGCCTTAAATTTGAGGTATTTTCTAAAATCCAAATCATGTAATTGATTTTGATAAAAAATAAAAATGGAAGAGGGGTTTTAGACAAATTGAGTAATTAGCATTATATCCTGATTTTAATTGTCATAAGCATACAAAAAAAGTGTTGCAAGACCTTTCTGTTCAGGGAGTTAATTTTACCCTTACCGAAATGGATATTATTCTAGTATGTGTGCAATATATATACACACACATGTACATTATATTATATATATATATATATATATATATATATATATATATATATATAAAATCATCCACAGACTGTTTCGCTGTATCACAGTTTTTCAGTGCAGCTAGACTAGCAACTGCATCAAGGTAGGGTTGAAACTCAATTGCCTAAATAACAATACTGATTCACAAGAAAACTAAATGCTAAACCTCTATTAAGTATCCGTTGCGCTAATAATTATTAAACGGTTCTTGTGCCTCATGAATAATGAAAACCTGTGAGAATTATTTGTTTCATATCAAAACATGGCAACAACAAACACATTAGCTGATTAGATAACATCAATTATAAAAAGGAAACTTATATCACTTGGTCTTCTTGAGACTTGATGATTTCAGATAAAGCAAAGGAAAAACTATCAGTTGGGAGTCAATCAGGTTCTCAATTTCTTGATGCCTACAAAAGTTATATGATACTGGTATTGATATTTGCTGTTATATTTTTAAACTTTTAATTTAAGCACACACTCGTTAGTTTATATCTACATTTTCATGTTTATTAAGTGCAGAAACTGAACATATATAACCCATTTAATTACAGGTGTGACTTTTGTTTTTAGATATTAACAGATTACAAGATTAACAGAATCACAATTAACAAAAATTTTGTATGCAGTCATAATTTGTAACTTTCGGCCAACGATTTTTTACACTTGTGAACAATTTAGAAAAAAAGTGTATCTCTACTAAGGGACTATGGCAGCATTCTTTGTGACCCCAAGATCAACGACCGTCTAAAGTCAAAGATCTACAAGACTTGTGAGACTTATTGCTGTATAGCTTTAAATGCAAAATAGTTAGCCTGTTTATATTGATATTATTTGTATTCACTAGAACTTCTAAGATCATCAATGATTACTCACTGAAAACAACCCACGGTATTCCCTGGAGTCTGAGTGACAATTCTCCTCAGATTTCCAATGTTGTCTATTTCTTTGGATAACCATATTTTAGTTTACTGACAATATTACCCTTCATGGATATTTTAATACCAAAACAAAATACACATTGTATAGGAGTAATTGAACACAAGTTGCATTAGTTTTTTTGTTTGTTTTTTCCCAAAGTCCATATTTGGTGATAGTAAATTAATAGACAAAGAGGGTTGGTTTGATGGTTTTGTTTTACGACATATTAACACTATTTTGATCATTTAATGCTAAATCCAGTGATTTTATCGAGAAGTTTTTGAGCTTTAGGTTGTTTATATCTTCAAACATTTATTCAAAGTGTTTGGTTTGGTTGTTGTTTGATGGCATATGAACCCTTTTCAGTTATTTACTGCCAGATCCAGCGACTTTGGAAAAAGTTTTATGCTTCAAATTGTTTATATCTTCAAATATTTATTGATGGTGTTTGGTTTGGTTGTTTCGTATTTGTCTTTATAGAACATGATTGAAACGAAACAATAGAAAAACAGTAACATCAATGCTTGGTGCAGTTAAATTAGGGAGTCGATATCTTAAAGTCTGATATAGAAAAAGAAATGTAAAATTTTCAAATAAATCTATGGCAAGGCAATCTTCATAGGATGAATGCCACTTATTTTTTATTTTATTTTACACTCTTTCCTTGGTCAACAGCGGTGACAGAAGTTCTGTGAACGTATTTCATCCACACCTAATTCTTTCAATTACACTAGCACCTATCCCTTCTTGTGGTTTAATGTTATCATTAAGGTTACAAAACTTTTTGACAACCTCAATAGCTTTGGAATCCAAATGTACTTTCTCCACATCAGAGTTCTCATCCGTCCCTATCGTCTTGCATACAAGCTGATTATCATCTCTTAATAAAACTACAAATATAACAATGCATTAGGTGTATTCAACTCTCATGCCACAAACTAAGTATGGGAATTTTCTTTTCTAACACTGAAACCATCGATCATCACTTTGCCTTTGGTAATATTCACTCTCACATTTTTACTTTCCATAGTTTTCTTCCAAGTCTTTAACTTTATAAGTAAACCTTCTGCTGTATCACAGATAAGTACTAAATCATCAGTCTACAACATCTCTTCTGGACAACCCATACAAAACTCCTTGGATAATATTTCTAAGACAAATGAAAATCAATAAACTGAATACAGAACCTTGATGGACTCCTACTTTAACATTAAATCTGTCACTAAACGTGCTGTTAATTCTTACAAAACTTTGAGCATTTCTGTACATTGCTTGAACAACCTTCA
The DNA here is from genome assembly GCF_053919585.1 of Euprymna scolopes. Classification (NCBI taxonomy): domain Eukaryota; kingdom Metazoa; phylum Mollusca; class Cephalopoda; order Sepiida; family Sepiolidae; genus Euprymna; species Euprymna scolopes. The sequence goes on from NC_136492.1 coordinate 60,946,764, forward strand.
CCAATCTAATTATTCATCTATCCCCAATTATACAAACTTAGAAAGCATCTTGAGCCAGAGTTTTCCATTATTGCCAGAGTTACTAGAAAAAATTGAACGATAGATTTAGTTCTTAAAGATTATTAGTGAGATGGCTCCCAAAAGCAGGCATTCTTCAAGTGCTTTTATCTTGATGGGGTTAAGTAATATTTCTATTGCTTAGTCTTTTAAAATAACACTATAGTTATGGCTGAACTTTTCCAACAAAATGTCATACACATTTCCCACTTCACTTGATGCTGGTTTGCTAATTCTTAACAAAAAGGTGCTTGTGCAGTATAATGGAAATAAATGCATTTTAGGTAAAAGCATTACGTGCACATGTGTCATATCGAAATTAGTAAAAATTTCCAAAAATGATAGAGTATAAAAATAAAATTATGGAATTTTATCATATTTGTTAATGTTGAAAACTCCTTAAAACACAGTCTATAATTTTGACAAAATAATTGTAATCCGCTACTCCAAAATAGAAAATGGCGGACTGCTAACATCTACATTCTTTTATAAAGAAAGAGTTTTAGCATACATTCTACTCTATCATTTTTCATAATTTTTGAAACTTTTACTAATTTCGACATGACCCATAAGTACATAATAGTGCTTTCACTTGAAATGTATTTTTTTTGAAATCCCATTATACTGTAGAAGTGCCAAAAAAGATGTTGAAACAGTTCTGTTTTATAGCTTAATTTTAATCTATACAACACAAGAAATATTTTCTTGAAGAAAAAAAAAAAAAAAAAAAAAAAAAAAAGAAAAATAAATTTTTTTTTTTTTTCTTTTTTGACGAGATTAAAATTTAAATGTAGCACAATTGTTCTGAATTAAAAATATCTTTTTTTGTTTAAGTCATCAAAAGTTCCATCCAGTGTCTGGATGAAATTAGTGGCGCTTGAGTCACAACATAGAAATAATTCAAATTATTTGTCTCACAGTTTGGCCAACTTAAACCTTATGTTTTATAAGATACTAGCGAGGGGTACCCGGCGTTGCCCGGGTGTTTGTAGGTGTGTGTGAAAAAAAAAAAAACAGGTGCCCGTGAAAAAAAAAAGCCTTCACGACGCGCAGTTGGAAAATAGTAAAGTGTGAAAAAAAAACAGGTGCGCGTTTTTGATTGACGTGACGGCGATAGGTATTCAGCAGTTAGCATTTTGTGCGGGACAGTTTTTAATGAGGCCAATAAATTGGTTTGTTTGTTTTTAAAAACCCGCTCCCTCGTCTCGAAATGAAAGCTACCGTCTGATATGACAAAGTCAACATTGACCAAACTGGCTCTTGGCCTGTGATAAGAGTCGAGTTTCGCTTTTTTTATACCGAAAACCGAATGCAACGTGTGCCGATGCGGGAAATATGGAATAATTAACGTTCGAAAGTCAATAAAATTAAATAGACAGGTGAGCTCCGTGGTTAAGTGTGAGATATTACAATTTATAGATGATATAAAAAGTTTTAAGTTGTGAAGCGAGCGAGCGCTTCTCTGAAAGAAGCCTTTTGTGGACATCGAGGAAAAGCGTACATACATACATACATTTTCGCTTTTATATATATATAGATAACATTACTTTTACACCAACAGAACAGATTGTAGCAAATAGTGTTTGAAAAAAGAAAAAAAAGCATAGGAAAGGGTGGGATTTAGTTACAAGGCTTTCCTCTTTCTCAGCAGGGTCAAGCCTAAGAGAATAGCAAAATAAGATAAAGCTTTCTAATATGCAGTTAGAAAAACCATTTTTGCATTAAACATTTTAAGACATGTACCGTAAAACTTATTTTAGAATACAATCTTTCTAAATGCAAATATTTGTTTTAATTTTAATATTTGCTTTTCTTGTAAAAACTCATGTCTAGACTAACACACCAGATGTTTCTGTGATCTGACCCCATTAAAATTGTCTGCATTCTAAAACTCATTACTTCCCAAGTAAATGTTTTTAGCAAGAATTTTTTTCTTTTTATAAATAACTGAAGACAAAGGAATTTTAGAAATTTTCCTCAAAATTATTATAACCTGAATAATAAGTTTGAATGATATTTTTTCCAGATCAGCTTCATACAAACTGTTTTATCAGAACAGCTTGGTACAAAATTTATTTTTTCAAATATTCCATACAATGTTGTCAAGATTTGTTTTTACAAGTTAACATTTTTTTCCAGATTTATTTCATATATTATCAAAGTTTTAAAAATCAATTTCAAAATGTGTCTTTGTTTATTAAAATTTTATTGTATTAAATCTTCTATAAACATTAACTGAAGTAAAAAAAAAAAATGCCGGTTTTGTATTTATTTTTAAAGTAAAAAAATCATAAATATCTAATAGAAAGATTTAAAATTATCTCCTTCCAAAATTTAAATTAATGCTTACAGAAAGTTTTTCATTAAATACAATTGTATACCGCTAATATATAACAATTTATGAGGAAAAAGAAATAGAAAAAAAGATCACTCCTTATAGAAAGTGCTAGGAGGCAAGTTGATAGTGATAAGGTGGTTTCATTAATTGTTTCTGTTTTTCGACATAACTCCACCAGTAACTGAACCTTTCTGGAATTGGAAACAAGATACCACGTTGAAATTGATACAAGTAAATAATATGTTACCAAGTGTACCAAAGTTCAAAGGGACTGGTTAGAGTGTGTGTGTGTGTGGGGGGGGGTTGATCCCAGGCCCTGCACCTCTTCTGTTTGACCTGCGCACTTTTTTTTTTTTTTACAATACAAAGGCGTCACCACTTATCAAGGCCTATAGGCCACTCAAGGATAAGGGTTAAAGAGTGTAGAGTAGTCAAAAGGACAATATAGTAATCGATAGAAATGGAAGTTCGGTAAATTTGTTAACTTAAGTGGAACGGCTCATCAGAAACTTGTTCATGTTGGACTTGAAGACAACCATATTATAGACAGCTGGAAAGCAGGAAAACGGAAGACAATTCCACAGGCGTGCAGTTCTAAGAAAGAAGCTTTGATCATATTCCATGATCAAAGCTTCTTTCTTAGAACTGCATGTTTAGGTTTAGGTACAGATAAAGAGTGGGGAAAATTATTGATAATGTTTTCAGCTAGTCTAGTGTTTCTTGTGAAAGTTTGGCAAGGGGGGACCATAGATTGAAGCTCAATCGAAGAAAACAATTCCTCTGGATCTGGAAAATTGCCTCGGACATATAAAGCTTTAGTTAAATATCTTGCAGATGCCATGGACAAAGTTCCACAATTCCTCCTTACTGGAAACTGATGGCCACTTCATTTCATTTGAAGAAGACAAAAAATTACCAGGCAAAGAAGTTGAAAAATTATAAAATTCCCATAGAATTTCATGTAAATGACGGTTATATTATATATATATATATATATATATATATATATATATATATATATTTTTAAAGATTTCAGTAAATAAAGTAGAAAGTGGAGCTTGAGTTTACTTTTGGATGCCTCATAGTTTTTGCTTCCCTTATTTTGCCCTTAAGTCCTCACATTTCATGAGCGATATTTCTGACAAAGGAGGAAGAATTCCTGTTTTCTGGGTCAAAATCTATCCACCTAATGCTTATTGTTGGCTAGTTTTAACCTTGACTTGGTATTTTTTAAATTCATTACATTAAGTAGAATTATGCCTTGTCTGGACAATTTCCATAAAGAAATAAACAGTAAGTGGACAAATATTTAATAATGACTAAAGAATAGTGGATATAAAATTCATTTTTTTGGAGTTTCTTTATAAATGTGATAATATGAGCTTAAAAAAAAAATAATTTTGTAAGCTTGTATTGAGCACTTGTAGTGCGATGTTGTTTGATATGACACCATTGTTAAATTCTCATACAAAACTAGTGGCACCTACCTGGCATTACCCTGGAGTTAGCTACTTTATTAATACTTGCAGATTTGATTTTTTTTTTTTTGTAAACTATGCCTATTTTGTTTCATCAAAATATTTTATTTTTGTTCCAATCAAAGCAAAATAATTTTGTTTGGTCGAATATGAAATTACTCCCCCTTTTTAAATGGTTATCTGAATATAATTCTTATCTGGGTAAAGCTTTTTCTAGAGGGAATTGAATAACGTTTTATTTTTGACAACATGCTGCAATATACAACAAGAAAACTGGGTGATCATCAAAGTATTATGAAATTTATTAACGATTCTATGGATGCACTTGGGGAGTGATGGTCTGTCACCCTGTATTACAGCATCAAATTCCTAGTTTATAAATTAGATCCATTGCTTTTTCTACTTCTCATAAAATCGGTTCTCTCTATCACTTTAAACACTTTCACATTTGAGGCTATTCTCCATCACTATAAATCTACTATCCGACCATGCATGGCATATTGCGGTCATATTTGGGCTGGTGAATTTGCCCTATTTAACATGCTACCTACGAAATTGTTAATGAAATTCACAATCCTTTCTCAAATCCAACCAAATTTGGTGAAACGAGTTGATGTCTATTAAGGATCACATCTCTTACTGATGAAACACTCACAAAAGTGTCCTTCCATATCACTGAATGATGATAAAATTAGTAGTTTAAGACATTTTGTAACTGAAACTGGATTGACAAGTCGGACATACAATGGTGTTTATTTCGTATCAAATATGGTTAGATTGCAAGCAGACTCGTGAATTTTATCAAGGATTCCATACGTGGAAATTTTGGAGACTCAATTTGTATAAGGCGCACTGGATCTTTATAAAAGATGTTAGGGTACATACTTGGGTACCACGAAAAGGCAATTGTTTTTGTTTTCTTTTTACATGGGGGTCACGACTTATCAAGATCCGAAGGCCACTCAGGGATAAGGGTTATTGCGTGTACAGTAATGAATGAGATAGTATTGTAGTAATCATTAGTATTGGGGTTTTTGATAAAGTGTCTTACTTAAGGGGGGCAGTTTGTCAGGAGTTTGTTTATGTTGGACTTGAAGACGTCCAAGTTGTAGTCAGGTGGGAAACAGGCAAGCGGCAGAGAGTTCCACTAGCATGCAGTTCTAAGAAAGAAGCCTTGCTCATGGAATCTATGTTTAGATTTAGGCACAGATAAAGAGTGGGGGAAATTATTGATAGTAGTTTCAGCCAGACGTGTGTTTCTCGCATATATAGCATAAGAACAGTTTATTGCGGGATTCTTTGATGATTCCACTGTTCAATATCAAGGGCAGGTAATCAGTCAAGCAACGTTTCTAATTCTGTTTTGTGCACATGAAGCATTAAAGACTGATCCTGAACATTTGCTGCAATAGAAAGGTGCTGCATGGGAGAAAAGCTAGAGATTGGAGAACTCGTTAAAAAGGAATCTGTCTAAAAATAATATAAAAAAATAATTCTTTCTAAATTTTCTAATGCTTTTATAATATTGGTTATGTGTGAACATCTCATTCCAAGTAAAAACTTTTTGATATACATAGATATCATGCGAAAATAAATATCCTCACAAAAAAAAAAAAAAAAAAAAAAAAAAAATAGAAGTTTAATAAAAATTACAGACTGATTTATCTCCCCCTGCTTTGCGGGTATTTCTGCTCTTATCAATGGTAGATTGGCAAAATACCATAAAACTGATTTTTATTAAAATTCTACTCAATTTTAATTAATTTTTTCGTGTAGATACCTATTTTTACCTTTGGAATTGTGATTTTCACTTGTGTCCAATATTATATAAAACACCAAATTTCTCACTCCTACTTCTAATCTTTGGGATTCTCAACGTTTTAAGTCTGCTGAAAAAAAAAGTCTGACCCCTAACCTGGTTTTAAGAAATCCAACCACTCCGACAAAAATTGACAGTTGAGATTTTCCATTGCTGCCTGGAATGAGGCCAAAACACTGCAAAATTTCTTGATTCTAGATTTACAGGGAAAAAGCGTGTGAGTCATTAGAAATTGATTTTGACTCTTTCCCTGTAGCACATTGCAGACATGCTGTCTGGGAGGAAGGATTCCTGGAGATGGATGCACAAGTTAATAAATAAAAACAGACACCAAAAGAAAATATTAACTTATTTGCTGAAGCAAACACATGAATCTTTTAATAAAATTTCTAGAGAGCAGCAGCTCTTTGTTTAGAGCACACAAAGAAATATCAGAACATTTCATATGTCATTTAGTGCGATGGGCATATACTGAAGCGTCCGAGAACACTGTGTGCATGCTCTCACCAGACACCTCTTCAAGAACGAGAGTGCAGTGACCTCGTAAACTATGTTGACATTATCGTTAGAGTTCGTATTAGGGTTATTATTAGAGTCCATGTCAACGTTATTGTTAGAGTTTGTATTCGCGTTAGTGGTCAAATCAGTGTTAACATTATTGCTAGAGTCCATAATGGCATTACTATTGAGTACGTGTTGGCGAATGTTCTTTTTTTGACACATTTATTTTGCAATGTAATGAGGATTATGATATAGCACTGCTTTTCTTTTTTTTTTTTTCTTTTTTTTTTTTTTGAAAAATAGATTCCTGGTGGAGTAGATCTCAAATTAAAATCCAAAACTTGCAGTGAAACAGGTTAGAGCACCTACAAAATATATTTCAGGATTGATATGTCAAACACTTTTTTCTTTTTAAAAAGAAAAAAGTGAGTATTACTGCTTGCGAATTATCAGTTTATCCTTTTTAAAATCCTGATTCTGACAAATTATATCTTATTATAATTTTCAAATCATTTGAAAATATTTTTTTTTAAAAGACTTTTAGATTTAAATGAGCAAATCCGAAGTAAATTTTTTTTACTAGTAAAAAAAAATACTTAAAAAAAAACTAAAACATTGTTCAATGATGACCATGATGCATCAGTTAAAAAAGCAGGAGTTTTATTTACATCTTCAAGATTATCAGCGACGGGAGAAAGAGAGCAGAAGAAAAAAGTAAGGAAAGAGAGAAGCGCAGCAATAGCAGCAGCAGCAGCAAGATGCCTAGATGGTCCACTGACCAGGTACAGTGCACGTGATGTGCTGCGTGCAGGCCACCACCTGTCTCCATGGGTGGGGCTCGTTACACATGGCTGGAAGAGAGAGGAACAATAAATACATACATAATATCCTACCGTCATGGGAGTCCCTGGAGGCATTCCTGGCATCTGGGGGGCTAATATCACATTTGTCAGGATGCCATGCTCATCCACAATCTGCTGGACCATGTGGCCTGGGGCAACCTGCATAGGCATAGGCAAGGGTGGGCCATTATTGGAAACCATTCGCACTGTTGCTGGACCTAAAAAGACACACATAAAAAGGAGGATAAGCTAAAAGAAACTTAATATGAAAGGATTAGAAAAACTAGGCAAGAAGTTAGATATTCTAGCAAATGTAATATAGAGAGAGCGACAGAGAGAGAAAAGAAAAAAAATGGAAAGAAAAAAAAATGGAAAGAAAAAAAAAATGGAAAGAAAAAAAAAAATGGAAAGAAAAAAAAAAATGGAAAGAAAAAAAAAAATGGAAAGAAAAAAAAAATGGAAAGAAAAAAAAAAATGGAAAGAAAAAAAAAATGGAAAGAAAAAAAAATGGAAAGAAAAAAAAAATGGAAAGAAAAAAAAAATGGAAAGAAAAAAAAAAATGGAAAGAAAAAAAAAAATGGAAAGAAAAAAAAAATGGAAAGAAAAAAAAAATGGAAAGAAAAAAAAAAATGGAAAGAAAAAAAAAATGGAAAGAAAAAAAAAATGGAAAGAAAAAAAAAATGGAAAGAAAAAAAAAATGGAAAGAAAAAAAAAATGGAAAGAAAAAAAAATGGAAAGAAAAAAATGGAAAGAAAAAAAATGGAAAGAAAAAAAATGGAAAGGAAAAAAATGGAAAGAAAAAAAAGGAATGTGTTGCAATATTTTTGATTCATAATGGGGTATCCTCCATGAAAGTTGGGAGATCCTATTTATAAACACTGCCAATAGGAACTGATTAATCAAATTCACGTTCTAAACCAGAATTGCTCCATAAAAATTAAATCGAAGTCCAGAACCTGTACAGAATAGCAATCTATCGAAAAATTTTCATATCCAGGACTTGTATAGAAAAATTACTCATTGGAAACTCTTGAAATTAAGCATGGCTTCCAATTCAAGAGAAAAAAAAAAGTTTGTTGGATTTTCAAAATAGTATTTTGTTTCTGACTAGTCAATTTTCACTGGTTATTGGTGTACCATGTTATTGTCAATAACACACTTAAACCAAACTTAAAATTACTTCTGCCCAGATAACTGCAAGTATTAAACCTTTAAAAATAATTAACTAAAATTAAAAGCCAGCAAGAGATAAATTATTGTAAATCAAAAAATATAATAGAAGTTGTACAAGATTAAAATATGTGCAAACAAATAAAAATTAACATCTAAAATGAGTTCACTGTATCTCTGGTAACGAATAGGTAAAGTTAGTTTAGTAATGAGAAAACGTATATGAATTCTTCAGACTACTGTTCCCATCTTGAATGTTATTTTCACATTTCAGTCGATGTAAGCTCTGACCTTTTTCAGGTTTATCTTGTTGAACGCAGAAATCTTTCTACATGAAATTTAGAAAGGAACCCTTATTTGATCCTTGTTCTGTCAGCCATGACTGGGCAGATGTCCTAAGTAATTAGCAATTGTATTTTTGAGTGTGGCCTGCACTTTCAACCGCCAGAGGTTTAACTTTTATGACTGAATTTTACCAAGTACTCTGTCCACTATGCCATGGGTTCTTGCGACCATTTTAGTATGAATTTTAGGACCCTTAAACCTATTTTGTTCTCTAGCTATACAATATTATTTCTTATTATATATAACTATTGCTATTATTTGTTTTCACAAAAGTTAAAATAATTAAATTTGCTCATAGTAAAGCCTGACGGAAACTCCTCTAATTGGCACTTATTCTAAACTCCAACACCATAAAATAGAGAAACAGTTTCTATGATTTGTTTTCCCATTATCAGCAAATTAATAATCAAGGAACTAAACAAATTTAGAAAATGATTTGTTAATCCCTCCTTTCTCCTGTACATATCAATAAGAGTGAAATTATCTGTGTGTGTATATTTCCCTACCAAACTATTGTCAATTTTCAGTCTACAGACCCGAGATTTGACAAAATCATTTAATCGGTTTTTGGTCAGAAATTTGGCTGTCAAGTGGTCAACGATTTGACCTTTGAGAACTCTACCAAACTCCTCCACCAAGTTTGGGTCTAAATACTTGAAAATTTAGATGTAGGTTACTTCGACATGGATCAAACTTAATTTGATTTGAGCCCAAAACAATAAATGGTTAGAGGTAAAAATAAGGGTCAAAGTTAAAAAAAAAAAAAAAAAAATTGACCTCTGCAGTCTACCAAATTACTCAGCCAATTTTTGGTCTAAACATTTGAAATTTCACATAAAGTATTCAGACATGAGGCAAACTTTTTAATCGGTTTTTGGCCAAAAATTTGGCTGCCAAGAGGTCAAAGTTAAAAAAATTTGACCTTTGAGGTCTCTAGCAAACTATTCAGCCAATTTTGGGTCTAAACATTTGAAATTTTACATAAAGAGTATTCAAACATGCAGCAAGCTTTTTAATCAGTTTTCAGGCGAAAATTTAGCTACCAAGAGGTCAAAGTTGAAAGAGTTGATCTTTGCAGACTATCAAACTCCTGTGCTAATTTTGTGTCGAAACACTTGAAATTTTAGATGTAGGTTACCTGGACTATAGTCAAACTTTTTAATATATAAAGTTATGAACAGTACATAGGGTCCGAGCAAAGCCAGGCTGAACTGCTAGTAAAATATACACAACATACTTTTTGTGCACATTATAAATGATCAACTTTTTGTGCACATTATAAATGATCAACTTTTTGTGCACATTATAAATGATCAACTTCAAAGAAAGGCAGCATGAAAATCTTTCAAACTCACCATGGTTTGAACTCAATACTCTTCAATCATTTTATTCTAAATGTTGATATTTTTCTAAAGCTATAGGTTTTTTCTTTTCTTTCCCACAACTATTAATACATAATATTACTGTGCACACACACACACATACACACACAGTGAAATTCTATGCAGATTCCCGAGTTTGACAAGATACGCCGGAAGAAGGTCGGAGGTTACATCGACGAAAATGTTTCGAAAACACTGAAAATGAGAACAGTAGTCTGAAGAATCCAAATACGAAGAATCAATCCTCATCTCCCAAATTCAGAAACAAAGAAAAACTCATTAAACGACTATTTTCTAAGTATGCTAGATTCAGTGGAAAGCGAGAGGGGGGGAGGGGCGATGGGCGCTATTTATAGTAACTCTTGGTCACGTGCATGCATGTGTTACACTCACATGCACGCTCGTGGGCATGTGCGTGCATTTTTGTGTGCGTGTATGTGTTATTGAGTATGCACATGTTTCTGGGATTATGAGCATGCGGGTGGGAGGCGTGTCCATGTGCGTTCATGCGTATATGTAAATGTGCATTATATCATTGTCTTAATTGAAAAGTTAGATTTTAAAGATTCCTGGCAGATTGATTCCTGGAATTCTCATTGCTAAAATAATACCCTCCTCCCTTCCACCTTCATCTGTAAATTTTAAGATTTTCTTTTGGTTCAGTTTAAACATTTTTTTTTTTCCTAAATCTATAGCCAAGTGAAAAAAAATATATATATTCTAGAGTAATATTTAATTTCTTTAAAAGAAAAATAAATCCCTCCAATTTAACTGATCAGAATGAAAAACATAACATGTAACCCAATGTGTAATTCATCATGTATTACATGTACTAGCAGGCCACCCGACATTGCCTAATTGTAAAATATGCTTAAATATTACATTTTAATTTATGCAGATATTGTATTTATTATTAAAGAGCAAATTCTCTATCGATTATTTTAGTGTACCTAATATAAACTAGTGATTTCAAAAAGTAACAAAAAACAAAACAAAAAAAAATGACTTGAGTGCCATCAGCTAGGATCGAAACCAAAACAGATCTCCAGCCTTATCTATTAGTATATGACCTAAATCCATATGCATGCAAAAACTGCAAAGAAAACATTTAACCTTTAACTTAATTTGCATATGTGCAAAAAAAAAAAAAAAAAAAAAAAAAAAAGCTAAAAAAAGCTAAGGTCAATGTCTTTTCATTTTAAACTCTTCACAGCTGTTATTTTACCGGCTAAAAGCCAAATCAAGTGTGGCTACATGTCCAAATACCCTATATATAAAATTTCAATTCTGTAGAACAAATATTCAGAGAGGAGTTTGGTAGACTTCTCGCGCACACACACACCAACAAAGTCACTTGTGTGTGTATGCGTGTATATATATATCTCCATACAATAGAACGTTTTTATCTTAAATTCTACAATTATGCAGAATGTAGAAACTATGCATAAATAGAATTTACAGTAATACTAAAATGAAACCAATCATCTCATAAGAAACTACAAAAAAATTAACGTTCGCTTTTCAAATGAATATGCAAATTAGTTAACCTTCATGTAGTCGTTGCATATACATAACTGAGTATATTAAAAAGTTTTAATCATTTTTAAATAGAAAAAGTAGGGTTTTAATATGTCAAAGCAAGAAAAAAATTCAACTTTTTATATATATATATATTTTTTCAAAACAAGAATATACAAATAATGATAAAAATATGAATATTTACAGATTCAATCGTAACTTGAGACAAAAAAAAAAAAAAAGGTCCAGAAAGAGAATCAACATGCGAAGGCATTTAAATGACAAAAAAATAAAAATTTACAAAATTTATTTGGTAATATGTTCAAAACAGAATACAGTGAAAACGTTTTCCTTTATGGAGTTTGGAAAATTCATACTTTTCACTGTATTCCCAGTTTTGAACATCTGATCTAATAAATTTTGAATTCTTATTTAAATAAATATATATATATATATATATAAATAAATAAAAGTTAGCTATTTGTATATGTTTATATATTTATATGTACAGGATTAACTCCTAAACTAAGTAACTGATCATTATGAATTTTGGAAAAGAAATTGCTAACCAGAAGCGGTTGTAATATGGGCTGTATTTAGTTTCCTAGAAAGAGGCACTCTGAAGGAATTTCGGTGCAAGTATAAAATTCACAAGTAATCCCCAGTTGCATGTATACCCTCATTAGGAGGAGATGACAATATCAATGTTTTGCAGACCTTGCAGAGAGGTGTTGACGTCCTCCTACATACATCGCCTGCTATCCTCAAACAGTCATTTATCTGGTACTGACCAGGCTCAATGTTGCTTAACTTCGGTGAACAGGTATGTGGACATGATTATACCGTATTGTAGAAATTCAGATATACTTTTGATTAGGTACAAAGTACAAGTAATGAATACACCCAACATTTCAGTTTCTTTGTTATATTTTAAAGGGATGTTATGAAGCATAGTATAAGCTCAACCTCCCATGTTATGAAGCATAGTATAAGCTCAACCTCCCATGTTATGAAGCATAGTATAAGCTCAACCTCCCATGTTATGAAGCATAGTATAAGCTCAACCTCCCATGTTATGAAGCATAGTATAAGCTCAACCTCCCATGTTATGAAGCATAGTATAAGCTCAACCTCCCATGTTATGAAGCATAGTATAAGCTCAACCTCCCATGTTATGAAGCATAGTATAAGCTCAACCTCCCATGTTATGAAGCATAGTATAAGCTCAACCTCCCATGTTATGAAGCATAGTATAAGCTCAACCTCCCATGTTATGAAGCATAGTATAAGCTCAACCTCCCATGTTATGAAGCATAGTATAAGCTCAACCTCCCATGTTATGAAGCATAGTATAAGCTCAACCTCCCATGTTATGAAGCATAGTATAAGCTCAACCTCACATGTTATGAAGCATAGTATAAGCTCAACCTCACATGTTATGAAGCATAGTATAAGCTCAACCTCACATGTTATGAAGCATAGTATAAGCTCAACCTCCCATGTTATGAAGCATAGTATAAGCTCAACCTCCCATGTTATGAAGCATAGTATAAGCTCAACCTCCCATGTTATGAAGCATAGTATAAGCTCAACCTCCCATGTTATGAAGCATAGTATAAGCTCAACCTCCCATGTTATGAAGCATAGTATAAGCTCAACCTCCCATGTTATGAAGCATAGTATAAGCTCAACCTCCCATGTTATGAAGCATAGTATAAGCTCAACCTCCCATGTTATGAAGCATAGTATAAGCTCAACCTCCCATGTTATGAAGCATAACATCCCATGTGAAAATTCAAATATTTCTGATTTTCACAAAATTTTATCCATAATTATTAAAACACAAATTTATCAAAACTCCTTGATTTTTAATCCCTTCTGGAGACCCCTTGAACTTAAGCCTAAAATGTAAGACATTTTCCTAAAATCAAAATCATCTAATTGATATGAGAATTCTAGACACCAAATTTAGCAACATATACATCTTTCAATCCTAGTTCAATCCTCAGTGGGGGCGATAATAAAAATACAATTGTGAATTACTTAAGACTACAACTTGGTTATGGCTGATGGAACAAGAGCATGCTACCCCTGTGGATTAAAATAAAGGGTTCATTTGAAATTCTGTACAGATTCACGAGTTTGACAAGGTACACCTGATGATGGTCGGAGGTTAAATTGTGCGAATAACATGAAAACAGTAGTCCCAATAATCAAAATTATCAATCTTCATCTAAAAAATTCAGAAACCTATCTCAATCTTCATAAAACTGACATAAAAGGTGGTGCAATGATTTTATTATAAACTTGCAGAATACCCATCCTAGGATGGTTATTTTGCTAGTTTCTTGTCTAACAACTAAATGCTTCAGTAATTTATTGCGAGTAATAGGTTGCAACGCAGAGTGAGGAGCAGGCTGAATGCAGCCATGTTGGATGCTTGCAGCTGCACTGAACGTTTTCGGTGTCATTACGAAAGACAATTAGAACAAAAAGTAAAAATGTTATTTTTGGCTCAGATTTCAAACTCCAAAACTGACATACAAAAGGAATGGGTTTTTTTTTTTTTTTTCATAACTTCTCATATCATACTGGAATTCTGGAAATTGAATATTGTTTTTTTTTGTTTTTTTTTTAATTTAGCAAATCCTTTATAAAATACTCTAGAAAATAAATCCATACAGCTGAACTCCAGACAACATAAAGCAATTCACTTCTGACCATGGTTTTATTTTAAAACTATTGCATAACACACTAAATAAGTACATTCCATGTCTATCATATAAAGTTACCTCTAACAATACGGCAAAATCATGTTGACACACCGGTTCCCATTTGATCACCAAAGGTCAGCAACGTAGAGCCTGGTCAGTACTAAAATGGGTGACCATTTGGTAATTCCAGGTGCTATATGTGCTCTCCGCTTATCTCGGCATTGTTTCCAGTCGTCCTGAACTTCTTGCCATTGGATTCAAGCAGTGCTGATGCAGGAGAAGTGTGCTTGGAGATTGCGCACCCCTGGCTTTATAATTCCATGCACAGCTACCCTTACAGGGGGTATCTATCGTCTTTCAAGACTGGACGGAGACTTCCACCTAGTAATATTTTAACAGTTAGACCTAAATAGCATTTAAGTTGCTGCGTCAAATTATGATTAGACAGCTTTCATTTGTTATTGTTGCACCATGTGAATGGCGCTATACAATCATACTTCACTACAGTTTATTTAAATAAAAACATATTTCCACTTGAACAACAGGTAATATGGAAACATTTTTTTCCAATCATGGCCGCAAACTCAAAAATAACTAATTTGTATTTGAAGACTATAAAAAATTAGTCTCTTTCACAACTAAAATGTTATTTCTTTTTCTGTATAAGTTTTAAAAAGATGTAAAAAAAAAAAAAAAGTCTTTACTACATCCTGGACAATATTAGTTGTGTGTATACAGCATAATCAATCACCTTGATACACCGGTTCTTGTCAGACCAAAGTTAAGCAACGGTGAGCCTGGCTAGTACCAGATGGATGACCATTTGGGAATTCTTGGCACTGTATGTGTTCTTTGCTTATCTCGGCATTGTTTCCAGTCATCCTGAGCCTTCACTTGCCACTGGCATTTAATAATGTTGACTTCGGAGAGGTGTGGGTAGAGATTGCACAACTCTTGCCACAAAAAATTCCATGCACAGACACCCTTACAGTGGGTTGAAGGAGCTACTATATATAACACAAAGAAGGATGGCTTACTGCTCTTCAAAAATAAGGTGAAATACCAGTAAACCAAACCTTTGTCTGATAAAAGCCCAACCATTGGCTCATGAAAATGAGAGCAGAAATAACAGTTTGATTGGTTAACGTGTAAGATGAAACATAGAAAATTCTATGTAACTTAATTGCCATATATATTTCCTTAATTTACTATCATAAGTTTATTTCACAGACTTCTAGTTTTTTTTTTTTTTAGATTAACCCACATAACTGCATCTATTCTGACACTACATTAATCATGGTATTTGGATAAGTATATTTCATTTTGATTAATTGGACTACAGTAATATTTTCAAATCTGCAGTCGTACAGGATATCTATGAAAGGTAAATGCAACGTTTTTATACTATTGTATTTATGACACTTGAAAATTAGAGAAATGAAAAAAATATTAGAAATGGTAATAATAGTTTCAAAACTTGGAGCAGGAATACACATATCGAGGTTCTCAATGATTCAGAAGAAATGCTCACATGTCCCAAAACAATCAAGAAGTATACATTCACTAAAAATTATTTCAATAAATCATACTGCACTTGCATTGCATTATGATAAACACAGTTTGACTATCTAAAGAGAAATTTGAAAAAAAAAAAAAAAAAATTTACTTTCTTGCCCCCAAATTGATATCATATCTTCATTCTTTTTAGTCAGTGTAATTTGAATTCATACGTCGATCCCAGATTCTCATGCAAGGGAAAGCGCTTTGTACATTATGATTTTTGGTTTAATGTCCATTTTACATGCTGGCATGTGTTGGATGGCTTTCAGAAATTCAAGAAAAAACAAGTGGAGCATACATGGTCCTCCGTGAGTGCACAGTGAACGAGATATAAAAAAAAATGACTAAATTCAGCATTCCCCCCCTCCCCTATTTAGTCCCAAAAGTTCTCAAGGGATGCCACATCTTGGTGAAAATGAACAAACAGTGCAGTTTTAGGCCTTAATGTAAATTTGAGTTCTGCACCATGCAAAAAAAAAAAAAAGAAATAACCAAGTCCAATTGCACCCCCTCATTTAGCCCCCAAAGTTCCCAAAGTTCAGCACCATGCAAAACTGCTAAATAGACATACACAGAAAATTTTGGACAAATATGATAAGATAGTCCCAAAAATATAGTGTTTTTATTAGCTATAAAAGAGCCCCTGGAGCACACCCAAGAGTTATTGTGAAGTATAGACAAACAAAATTATATAGAAATCAGTTAAACTTTTCAGTAAGTTTTATAAAAATCAAAGTCATCACCTTTTTTTTTTAATAAGTACAAAAGTATCAATTTTAGCCATTTTAATCTGGGGGGGGGGGCAACCGGAGTTTTTCGGAAAATCCATTCTGTTACTTTTTTACTCATATCATTTAATGTTTGTGCAAAATTTCAAGATGTAGTTTTTTTGTTTTTTTTACACAGTGATCACCACTTATCAAGGCCCGGAAGCCACTCAGGGATAAGGGTTATTGAAAGTACATTACGTTAGTGTGGAGATTTGATGAAGTGTTTAATTAAGGGGGCGGTTCATTAGGAATTTGTTAACATTGGACTTGAAGACATCCAAGTTGTAGTCCGGAGGGAAGCAGGCAGACGGAACAGAGTTCCACAGGCGTGCAGTTCTAAGAAAGAAGCTTTGTTTATGGAATCCGCGTTTTGATTTAGGCACAGATATAGAGTGGGGGAAATTTTTCACAGTGGATTCAGCTAGACGGGTGTTTTTCGTGAAAGATTGGCGAGGGGGGACCAGAGATTGGAGTTCAGACGAGTACCTGCCATGAAAATAATGATAAAACAAGGATAGGCTCGCAACGTCTCTTCTGTGGGAGAGAGGTTGCAGGGTAGAGAAAAGGGCATCCCCCACTAAGCCACAAAGTCTATTTTTGTACTCTGTTATTGAGTAAAGTGCGGACAGACAAACGAACGAACTGACAAGGATGAATTTACAGGTTCACCCTCCTTTTATAGAGGGACCAAGAAAAAAAAAAAAAAGATTTTGGTTGATACATTATACAATAATGTCACAGCATAAACATTTGAGATACATACATAAATATCCAACAGTTTAATCAAGATTCTCCTTTACTTCTTAAACGTTGAGTTAGTACAGCAATGAAGAAAATTATTAATTCGTCTCTCCTTAATTGACCACTTAATTATGTTATAGTTTAAGTTTTTTGTGATCTTTTCTGAATTTTGCTCAATTTCAGGATAAGAATTCATCTGGTCTGGTCAAGTATCTAGCTTTGTGCAGTTACTGGAGACAAAATCACTAGAATATAAACCATTGCTCATACAAGCCAGTGTATGCACATTAATGAATCAATAGGGATTAGTCACCACAATAACACATTTACGCTATAAGTTTTCTCAGAAACTACTTAGCCGATCTGGCTGAAATGTTGTATGAACCTTTATTATAAGGTACAGTGAACTAAGTATTATGGTATCCATTCAATGCACAGTTTAAAGGTTAATACAGATTAGTAGGTATCTTGTTTTTTTACTTTACAGGAACTCGATATTCACCATTAAATTGGTGACATGGGTTTTTGGGTATGCTGAAAACGAAGATCACATTTAAACTTAAAGCAAACAAGTAGTTTTCTGGATATTAAGATCTTCATTATCCAATGATTTTTTTTTCCAAACTGACCAAGTACTAATGCGCATAAATGTTACAAAACGCTCCCCTTCTCCCACGGTAAGAATGGTGACGGCCACTAATATCCATCAAGTAATACATTGGAAAAAATGTCTTAATATCCAGAAAACTACTTGTCTGCACAAAATTTGAATGTGATATTCGTTTTCAGCAGACCTGGAAACCTATAGAAGTTGTCATTTTAAAAGGTGAGTGTTGAGTTGCTGAAGTAACAATTTAGTCGCTCAACACATGGTTCCAAAAATTGTCTCTTTTCCTTCTTTTCCTCTGCTGTGACCTCACCTTGTACCACAGCTTGGTCATTTGCATACATGTCATGCTGCTACATATGCATCAGAGGCCCTGTTAAATTTCGGCTGGCATTCATTTCCATTTCATTAACTCTTATCCTCGAGTGGCGCTTGGCTGTGATAAGCAGTGACTTCAATAGTAAAACAAAAAACAAAGCCACTTTATATCTGTAGCTATCAATTTTTTTTTTAGTCATAAAATTTTTCTATTCAAATCCCTCACATTCATGATGCATTAGTATTGTTATTGTTTTTCCTCATCATTATTAGAAGCAATATACAAAACATTGGTAACAAGAAAATTCAACTTCTCAAGATCGGAATTGTGTTGATCCAATAAGTCATATTGCACACATAAAAGGCTCAATATTTCGAAGGGGCTTATCTTAACCCTTAACTGAAGGTTCCAGATTGTCAGAAATCTTGTTCTTATTTCATATATTTATAAATATTTCAATGCCATACAGAGACATTTTGGATAAAAATACGCTTCTGGAAATCGGGAACTGCGGTGAATCTGCATTCATGTGATAAAGTAAGCTTCTTTAATTATTTATTATTACTATGATGCCCTATCTCAAAGAATATTGAGCCTTTTGTGTATACCAAGATCTACTGTTGAGAATCGGCTCTCATAAGTTAATTTTTCATATTCATAATTATTAAGTACACACACACACACACACAAACCTTGTAGAATACCTATCTGAAGGTGAATATACGCAATAAATGTAGCATTAGTTTCAAATATTTTAATGCCTTTTTGTTAGAGGTTATAGCATGGATTTGGTACTCCCACCAGTAAAGTTTACAAAAACAAAATACATGTACTCACATTACTCACCCAGTTGCCGAGAATAAATATTCCATAAATTCAATAGTTAAGAATTTTATTGAGCACATACTTGATTAACATTCATGCACATGCGCAAATCCCTTTAAAATATATTGCTTAATATAACCGAAAGTTTGATGCAGAACAATTCTTATCTCTATTAATTTTTTTATTTTTTATTTAACTTTTAAAAAAAGTTTTTGGTTACAAGCTATGAGTTTGGATGCACACATAATAGTTAAATGAAGAAAACAGAAAAAAAAATTATTCCACATGTCCGAATACCCCATATATCAACTTTCAATCTGTAGACCAAAGAATTCACAATGTAGTTTGGTAGGGACCGTTACACAAACATAATGTGCAAAAACTTTTTCATTCTAAATACTATACAATTATGCGCAATACTGAAATGTGCATAAATAAAACTGAGCGTAATAGTTAAATGAAGACAATCATAACCCCCCCCCAGAAAAATGAATGATTAAAGTTATTTTTAAAGGAATATACAAATTAGTTATCCTTTTTGAAATTGCTTGTATATCCACAGCCAAGTATTATTAGGAAGTTTTTACTTTTTAAATAGAAAAGTAGAGTTTTAATATCAATGCCAGTGCAACAAATAACTACGGCTATATAGGATACCCGGATTTAAGCTATCTGATCATCCTAGATTCAAGGATAAAATTAGGCTGATTTATATTCCAAAAAGATTCATCGTTCCTGATAGACCCACTTGTAGCTATTAGCTCCTAACAGGAATAATAAATTTTCTGGAATACAAACAAGTCTGATTTTATCCTAAACCTACGATTATCAGATGAAACCCGGATGTCCTCAACATATAGAGTAATGTAAAATATTTAAACAAAATGATTAACATTAGCTCTAGTCAAACGCACAATCAAGCAATTTGATGGGTTTTTTTTAATGATAAACTTATAACACATGCACACACACAACCATAATAACACAACATATCTATTGACTGGATCCCCATCATGACAAAGTTCGACACAGTTTTTAATGCATGGAGTATCCAGTTCCTCAAAATGGGACACTTGAAAAAAAATAAATAAATAAAAAATAAAATAAATAAATAAATAAATAATAAAAAAAATAAATAAATAAATAAAATAAATAAAATGCCCAGTTGAGGACAGAATAGCCTAGGCACCGACAAAACTGTGTGTGTATGTGTGTGTGTGGGTGGGTGGGGGGGTAATTACTTTTTGCCGGACCGTCTTTTTAAAAATCTACCAAAAATCAGGTAATTATCCGATCAATACGAAATTTTCAGCGATTATAAAGAGAAGAATGAACTTTATAACAGTATTTATTTTTCATAAACGATATTTATATATATATTTTTTTTTACTTACAACCCCCCCCCCCTTGTTTTGAGGTGGTACAAATATGCTTAAAATAATAATCTGAAACTGAACAAAACATTGTGTTGTTGTAAGGGACAGAAATATAGATTAAAAAAAAACAAAAAAAAACTTGTTTGCATACCTTATTTTGACGTCTGAATATCAGAACTTCGATTGTGTTTAATTATTCCGCTTTTGAGTTTTGAAGTGTGAAATTCGGTGAATATGTTAAGTAAAATAATTAATTTAAGTTAAGCAAAACAAAAAAATTTTTTTTTTAATATTTATACGAAAAAAGCCATTTTAAAATCTTTGATAAATAAATTAACAATTTTTTTTTAGCGAGCCGAATAATGCATGACCATTATTAAACAGGGCATGCTTTGAAGAATCGATACAAAAAAAAAAAAAAAAAAAAATTCGATAAATATTGTGCCCTTTGTGTTAAAAATAGCATCATTTTTTCGATCCCGTTTGAAAACGTTTGCCGCCTTTCGACTACGGTGGACCAAACGCCCTGAAATAATTTTTTTTTTTATTTTGCTTTAAATTGCCCCTCCCCCATTTTGGGGAGCCTGGCCCCCACACACATACACATTAAAAACCAAACTCATACAAATGGTCACCCATCTGATACTGGCCAGCCTCAGCGTTAATAATACATTGAAATTTTCGTTACTGAAAAATAAGTTTTTTTGGCCTGTTTGGTCTTCCATAGTTTGCTTTTTATCGACTACAAACGTAAACAGTGTCGATCTAGACTCTATATCGACGCGAAGTAACTGGTTGCCTATATGAATAAGTGGAATTATTTGAAATCCAGGTACTTATATCATAATATTTTTGCATATTCTCATAGAAAATCATCCTAAATCTTAGACAACAAATAAATAAATGAATTATTTCAAAAACCTTTTTTTAAAAATATTTATGTACGTTTTTTGTGCAAGACAAAAAATGTCAATTGTTAACTTTTTGGAAAAATTTAACATTTAAAATTTAATCAAAAATAGTAGAAAAAGTTTTACATTATTCTGTTTTCTATATGATAAAATTCAGGGTTTTATCTTTCTGGAAAAAAAAGAAGTTACTCAGAAATAATGGATTTTAATAAATGTAATTTCGTTTTAAAGAACAACTTGATTTTTCGGCCATTTTTGGCGGTGCCTAGAATAGCCCATGTGAGTTTATGTTGACACTATTGAATATGATGTAACAGAGAAAGGAGAATGAGATGAGAAGTGGTAAAAGGTAGGGAGTAATATTTAAAGCACAAGTCTCATGATCCGAAAGTCTGAGTTCAATCCCATTACAAGCTATTTACATTTCTATTTTTTGTACAATTGCAACCAATAATTAATTTTATTCAGAAAAAAATAAAATGTTACTTTTTTATGTTGGTACATGGATTCTCATGAAAAAGGTAAAAGATATCCCTACTCACTCCACTGATCAGATGAGATTCCTTGGCACAAGTCAACACTGTTGGAGAAACTCAATCTTGCCATTTTTTTTATTTTTTATTTTGTTTAATCAAAACAAAATAAAGCAAATCAATGGCTATTCTTTGATGATATTGGTACTAAGGAAATGTTTTTTTTTTGGGGAGAAGCATTGATTTTCTTGCTATTCTACCTTGCACGCTTATGAGAATATGTGTGTGTTTGTCCCAACCTGGCCTTGTCCGATATTATTCGGACTAATGCAGGCATTATCTTATAATTAACTGGAATATATATATATATATATATATATATACACACACACACACGAGATGACGTTTAATAAGTAATGCCCCTGACCCACTTCCAGTTGTCTGATCTAGCTGAAATTTTGCATGTGAAATGATTTATCTCTTTCTCATATCATATATATATATATATATATATATACACACACATACACACTAGAATATGCATCTCAGAACAGGGAAACTTAATTCCCTGAGCAGAACGGTTTTGCACCACTTTTATGCCTTCTTACAGGGTAAAATCAAAATATCTTAAACTTATATCAAGCATCCTTATTCCACTTTTGATCAAAATCCGTTACATGATTTGGATTCTAAAAAATGCCAAGCCATTAAACACCAATTAAGCAAGATTTCCTGAATTACAATTTCTTCTTAATGTCTACTTAAGCTCAAGCCTTAAATTTCAGACATTTTCCAAAATCAATCATATAATGGATTTATATCAAAGTTCGGATAAGGATTTTTAGACAGAAGGTTTAGTATCATTATATTTTCATTTTTATACTTGGAGAGATAGAAATGGTACAAAACTGTTCTGTTTGAAAATTACTTTATCTGCCCTGCGATAGGTATTCTATTATAATTATTATAAATCTTTAATTTCTATTTAAAAATGATGACTATTTTCGAAATTTTCCTTTTCCTACTGATAGAAAAAGGAGTTAATCTTTATTTTCGAATGTCTAATACTGTGTGCCTCAATGCGATCTGTCATCTGCAGAACTATTTTTGGAAATCCAATCAGTGCGGTGTAACTGACATATTCTTGATACTGACTTTCTGGCTAATCATTAAAATCATCACTTTTTAAATATCCTCAAATTCTGGACATATTGTTCAATTCCGTCTACGCTGACGAGAATGTCTCTGATATGGTACTTTTAGAAGTTCAAAAATTCATTCTCATGTGTTCCTTCATTCTCATGATAAACTTTACAACTATGATTGTTATGTAGGACTCAACGCAATTCCTGTAGGACTTTATAAACCACATGCAATATCCTGCATATTGTTGTAGGAACAGCTGGAGAATATGAATCATCATCATAATATATATATATATATATATATATATATATATATATATATATATATATATATGTGTGTGTGTGTGTTGTGTGCATAAACTATAGTCATTCCTGTAGGAAATCCTAATTGAAATACGTTACATAGCAAAAATAAAAGTTAGAAACAAGCAGAAATTCAGTTAGCCATATCTCATAAATTTATTTCAACCGTACAGGCAATAGAGCCTTTTCAAATGAGTAAGCTGGTTGATGGCTAACTGAGCTCTTTCATTGTTTTTCTTCTAAGATTTTTGCACCACACACACACACACATATATATATATATATATATGAATGAGGGTCGTTCCAAAATAAACCCTTTTTTTTTTTTTTTTAACTCAAAAAATTTAACAGCTATGAAGACGGGAGTGGTACTATAAAAACGAGCGACCTTTTCTTCTCCAGATTCTATATTTCTACATAATTACCACCATTCTCAATGCACTTTTGCCTGGGATTCAATAATCGTCTCTGCACGTCCATGACATGAAATAGAAATAGTTTTTTTGAAAGCATCTTTTAAGAATTTAAATTTTAAAAATAGGCAAAACGGCTTAGAAAGTAGGAATAAGATGAAAATATTTCTATTATCTCCTGATTTTCATCTTAAATTTTTCAGATAAAATATATTTCTTCAGAGACTGAACGTGTTTAATAATAAATGTAAAGATATTAACTTTTACCGATAAAATATCCTTATTAATTATAAAGAAAAAGGGATAGACAAAAGTCAAGAAAAAAAAAAAAGACAGTTTTGATTAAAGGATTTTTGCCCGTTTACAAATACACATATTTGAAAAAAAAAAAACGAAAACAAAAAACAAGCCCTCTTGTGGAAAAAAATTATTTTAAGCAGAACGAGTTATCTAACTTGCTATTTCACATGGCCTCACCACTTAAAATGGTTTTATGCGAGGGGGGGGGGGCTAGAAAAAGCTCGTTTTTTTACTTGCTAACTATGTGTGACGGAACGGATTTATATACAAGTAAATACACATTGATCTTTATTATGAAGTGGTAAATTACTTCTCGCATATCATTTTTGGTGATTAAATTAATGCAAATTTTTCAAAATAGGTGTGGAAGATATCAACAAATAAAAATACAAGCATATCATGCCTAGTTTCAAATAGCCATATCCGAAAGAAAAAAAAAAAAAAAAAAAAAAATACAAAAACGCACTCTTGCATGAAAAATTTCGTTTCCGAATTCATTTTAAGCAGCAGGAGTTATCTGACTTGCTATTTGCCATTTCAAATGCGGACATACAAATGAAATTACACGCATATCATATAGATGTGTGCAGAAAATATTTTAAACAAATATAGTAAAAAAAAAAAAAACAAACAGACAAAAAATGACTGCATATTACTCAAAGGTTTTTTTTTTATGTTCATTTCCACTTATTTTCTTTTGATTACGTTTCATTTCTATCCATTGCAGAATAAAAACAAATGTAAAACAAAAACAAACATGAAAATTTTCAAATATTATGAACTAGTATGGAGATTCGATGTTGCCCGGGATTGAATTATAATCAACGAATGTTTTACACTCCCATATTTTTATGGTCATCGGCATCTATGAAATCGCCCATTTTTTAATGAAACCGATTGATTGCCTATTCTAGTCGGTGCACTAGGAGGAAGCTTCACATGCCTCCCCGCAGTGACTTAGTTCAGAATACAGTAGAACCCCGGGATGCGGCATTAAAAAATTAGTAACAAAATACAGTACAGTATATAATACGCATATACATAATCAAATAACATTATAAATAACACCGTAAGGTGGGGCAAATAAAGTAACCAGGGCCCGGAAAAACATTGTATTCCACATTGTAACCTGAAAAAAAATCGTATCCTAGAATCACCGTATCCAGAGGATCAAGTGTACATTGTAGTCTACATTGCATTGTAGAGAACCTACTGTTGATAACATTTTAAACTTTACTTCAAGCCATTCCATATAAAAAATTTTATCAAATCAAGTATCATGCTTCAATAATGCTCTAAACAAAAACATTCATGTCGAACGCACCCTTTCCATATCAAAGAACCTACTGTTGATTTTATATGTCGGGCCTTTTGGCTTGTGTGGTAATAAAACTTCTAAAATGTACTTGTGATGTTAGACCATGTAAAAATGTTAATTTTGGTCAAAATCGCCTGCTCCTTCTTTCATCAGATTATTTTGATCATCGATTATCAATATTTATCAAAGACATTCCGATACAAAAACTATCTTAGAACACTGCCAGACACAAAGTACCTTCATGTGAAATTTCATAAAAATCGGCTCAGCCGTTTTAGAGTCCATAAAGAACGAACTCACACAGGCACAAAGTTCCTTTTATATAACAGTAGAGATAAGTCACAATGGAATTGAAGTAAAAGTGCTGATTCTACCAGACATGTAACAACAGATAAAATTGTTATGTAACAACCAATGAT
This sequence comes from Euprymna scolopes, assembly GCF_053919585.1. Taxonomy (NCBI): domain Eukaryota; kingdom Metazoa; phylum Mollusca; class Cephalopoda; order Sepiida; family Sepiolidae; genus Euprymna; species Euprymna scolopes. Next base: position 60,972,408 of record NC_136492.1, read on the forward strand.
AGTCACCTCATTTGCAATTGTGTTTTAAATTTTTTTAAGAGTGTCAGACAAGCGTTTAAATAACATTTTCACACATACTGAATGGATGCATTTTAAGATGTTGAAAATCATGAAAATTACATTCCATTCGGACATGAAATTCAAAATCAATGATGAAGCAAAAATTTGTAATACATTGATATCAAATATACTAACTCGCTCAGGTCACATATATTTGCTAGTACATACAAAATGAACGAACAGATATTATACCCTCACTTCCATACCCAAGAAAGACGTAATTCCTGGGAAAATGGTATCATAAACCACCATATGCTAATCCCCGCCCTCCATAAAGTAGTAATGTTTGGGAGGATCGTTTCAAGAGCAGAAGTAATACTTTGGAGACAGTATATGACAGCAGAACGGATAATATACAAACCCCCATCCCAATAAAAAAGGAGACTGATCCCTGGGAGGATGGGATCATGACTACACAACAAATATTACAGTACTTACAGTTTCGGAATTGTGCATTAAAAGATGGTAATAATAGTTTCAACTTCAAATACCCAAGTAACATAGGTTGCAGCAATAAAATAGTTGCCCTAGAAAAGACATGATTCCATTTCCGTTTGATGAAAACCGGTTTTCTTTTCTTGTTGCAGACCATTTGCCTAGTTATGTACAAATCCTAAGAGTGATAGCAGCATTTTATCATGTCTGAAAGTGACAATTTTCAATGAGCGAGATCGGAGATGCACTGCTGTACAACTCAAGCTCTCTACCAATCCGAGTTATCACAAGACCATTACCAGCACCCTCAAAATTCATCGCTGGGTTGCCATGAATAACAGGGTGATGGAAGAGACCCAGGCTTAGCTTCAGGAGTGCTACAACTTTGTACCCTTCTCTCACTGCACCCTTTCTCCCCCCGATCTGAACCCGCTGAACTTTGTTTGGTTATATGTTGAGAACGTCACCAACATGATCTTCCACAGCACCAAAGCCAGTCTGATCGCCGCCGTCTGCTGAGCTCCTGCCAGCGCTTGTGGAAAAGGTATGCTCCTAGTTCTGGACCCGTATTGAGGTGGTGATTGAGGCTAAAGGCGGCTACATTGAATAGATATCAGCTCTACTACATAATCAAATTATTTGAATTGATTTTTTCAATAAAAGTTTTAAATAAGGCTGTAGTGTTCTTTTCTTTAGGGCAACACATTTATCGTTCCACTCTGTAGATCAACTTCAGACACCCAAGTAATAGTATAGTTTCAAACTTCAGACAGATACCAAATCTGCATCAGTAACATTAACATAAGGCTATATATATATATATTTTAAAGAAATCGATGCACAAAATTTATAGTGAAAATTCATAGATAAGATATGACATTTTTTACTTTTTTTGCTTTATCAGTTTCATGACATCACAACTATTCCCCATCTTTATGATGTTGTACCAATCTATGACAAAATGAGGCAAAATCGTCTGCACTGGTACAGACATGTACTGCTGCAAAAAGTAGGATTAAAGATGGAAGCTCTTGGAGAAAAACGCAGAGATGGCTGTTGAAATAAAGGTGGGTGGATACCCTATGCTACTACGATCAAGCCTTTGATTGAGGAGGAGGAAATTCAATGCAGGCACCGCTCTGTGTGAGATACATACAGCAGTAAATCATGACAGCATATGAATCCACTTGTTTGATGCCAAAATTATACTTATAGTCCATGATTTACTAGAAAAATACCTGCCCCAGGATAAGTAAAATTAATTCTTAAAAACAAAGGGTTTTACACCATATTTATACCCTTTTATGAAGCTTAAAATTAAAATATAATACTAAACCTTACATCTAATTTTGATCGAAATCACATAATTTTGATTATAGAAACCTCTAAAATTAAAGCCTTTAGCTTAAGGGGGTTTTAAGAAAAACTTGAGATTTAGGAACTTTTGATTGGTGTTTAATGACTGCGGATCAAATTCAATGAAAATCCGAAATATTTGAATTTTTAATGAAAGGTTGTATTCATATTATGACCCCTAAAAACCTTCAAAATACTTTAATCTTTCCTAAATTTAATTTTCTTTAAAGTCTAATAGTGTTAAAAAAATAAAATAAATTAAAAACTTAAAAGTATCTGAATTCAATTCTTTCATTTCATAGAAGATCATGGTTTATGGTATTAGAATGCAGGAGGGCCAAAGGGTACGCAGGCCAACTGACTACTAAATTCAATAGTCTGAATAAGATATGGTTCTATTTGATCCTCAAAAGTTATTCTCTTAGGCATTACCTCCTCCTGTGATAGAGTTTATTGGTTTATTGCTAATCACCTGATGCACTGTCCGTTCTCAGCTATTTTTATAACTTTCCAGATATAAAACTGAAAGAGAAACGAAACTTGTTTGGATCCCCATAATATAAACTGCAATTTACAAAAACAAAAAGTATAGAGTCTGAGAGTCAGTAAATACAGGTGTTGTTCACCGATCCCATCCTTCAATCTGAAAAGGTTGGGTCGGAGGTTAAGAACTTGTCATAGTTAATAAGCAAGGGCATGCTTACTTCCAAACGAAAAGGAAAAGAGTCTTAGCGCTTAGTCGATAATATTCCAGAAGAACCGACTTGCTGCTCTTCTACCGAACTGTGTCATTCCATCCCAGCTAGCTAAAGAAAATCCATACACAGACGCACTCTGCAGTCGCAGAACGATGGTTTATTATCCAACATCATAAGATAGAACTTTGGCAATAGTAATGATAGCCAATGGCAAGTGAAGGGGGTGGCTTCAAGGGTCGGGCGATGCTCTTGTGTATCCCCTCCCCAATTCTTATCTTTATCGCAATCTTTGTCTGATGAAAGAAATAACCAGGCATCATTATGTGGTATCTAATCCATTTATTGGATCATCTCTCATCAGGTGAATAGAGTTGGAGAAGCTAAGGGTGATCAAGAGAATTAACTTACTTCAAACACTTTATTCCAAATATCTATATTAACAAAATTATGTAACCACTTTTTGTATGTTGCGTGTACTTCTTGCCTCCATGTGACTTAAATCATTTTCTTTTCTTTACTATTAACTGAAGATCTATTGAAATAAAATATGCAATAACTTAAGTTTTTTTTTTTTTTCTAAATTAAGAAATTGGTACCTATCCAGTTTATGACCCCCATCTCAGACAACTTTGCGTGATTATCTTCCAGCAGGTTATGTAAGCAGCCGGAAGATGGCAAAGTGAAGATTACCAGATGATGGATTTGAAAGCAAGCGTCCCTCCCCTTTTTCATGTTAAGAATGATTTCTATTTAGAAAACCATTCTTAACATGGAGAAAGAGGGGATTTTCATGTAGACGGTATGTTGAAAATCATTTGTTCATTAAAGAAATTTCACGCTTTTATTGAAATTTGTTTTTTGCCAGCTGATTGGATAATTGCTTCGATATCTTTAGACTGCTTATGTAATCTGCCGGAAGATGTTGATGCAATGTTATCATAAAATGTGTAAGTACCATAAAACATGAAATCTACCAGAGTGCATTAATTTGCATCGCTTCCAAATCTGAAAGATTCAAACTGTCCAATGGGAGTATTTTTCCGGTTAAAAATTCGCAAATCAATTTGAAATATTTGAATAGAGACTAAAGCATATCATACTCCCATTTGAAATGACTTGAGTATTATGGTTCATATTGTGCTTCTAAAACAAAGTTAAACAGTAGTTTTGTGAGGAGCCACAAATCTTGAAAAGAAACCCGAAGCAATCGATACTGCATTATATAAAAGTACAGTTAAATAGATTATGTAGAGAAATAACTTAACGAACCCGAGAAAAGTTGCTTCGTTTTTGATCCAAGGATGGCATACTATCAATGAACACAGTTCATCCCCCCACCTTTTTTTTTTTTTTTTTTTTCAAACAGTCAAAAATGCTTAAAAAATAAATTAAACAAAAGCAGGGGGAAAAATCTTTGATAAGAAAACAAGTACGAGTTAAAAAAAAACAAAAAATGCATCAATAATTTGAATAATAAATTGACGTGACCTTCTCATATCCTAATTGGATCAATTAGGCACTGTTCTTACATTTGCAAAAGAATAAGATTCATATTGGAAAATGAAAAACTTTTTTACAAATTGCAATTGAACAGAAGAAATGAAGTTGATCTAAGAAAATGTTAAAAAAAAAAAAAAAAAGAAATAGAATAGCAACAAGTCAAATTTATTCGACTCATTAAAAGAACCGTTATGCAAAAAGATTTCAAAAGAAAAGATCTTTTTAGGTTACGAGTGAAATTGCGATAAAAAAATATTTCATAAGGCAAAATTTTGCGAATTAAAAAATTTTGCGAATTAAAAGTATTGTTAAGCAGTTAAATACAAGAATACTCGACTTTATAAGAAAACAAAATATTTTAAATACAATTATCCACGGACCAGAACCTCCAGAGACTGAAGCCTGAACTACCAAGTTAATCTTAGTTGTAATGGGATTTATTACTTTTTATAGATTTTATTTCTTATACTTTTTGAACAAATTTAATTTATATATATATATATATATATATATATATATATTTTTTTTTTTTTTGAGTTTTAGTAATTGAGCTATAAAATCCAACTTTTGTGTGATTTTAAAGAAATTTCAATAATATATATATATATATATAGTCATCCACAGAGTACTGTTTCGCTGTTTCACAGCTCATCAGTGTGTATGTGTATATATATATATATATATATATATATCTTGTTTGTTTTTTATAATTTGAATTTAATTGTTTTCTGTTGTTTTATAAGTTTATTGATAAAAAAAATGACGCCTCAACTGAAATTACCAGGACCTCTCGAGTTTACACCATCTACAATCATACCACAATCTAAATTTGCAGAAGCCATAAATTGGGTACTACTCAAATACACTAGCACCCAAAAGTGTCGTGGATGTGTGTGGGTGGGTGGGGGGTAATTTTGGTATTCTTTTAGTAATGTTTCGTGGGGGATATCGTTTTTCAAATATAATTTCTTAGCGTCTTCGAATTTCATGAATCTAAGTTTTTCCTTCTTTGAAGCAAATTGTTTTTCTTTTTATTCCATTCACTTATGTGTGACTGTCTATATTTTTCTGTCTGATGATTTGTGTGATATAAACATTTGCCTATGTATAAAAAATAAATAAATTACTAAATAAAAAGATCTTATTACGTTATTTAAAATACAGCAAATACATAAATAGCTATTCTTTTGCAAATAATAACAAGGGAGGTAATTCAGTATAAAAGCTATTCTTTTTACAAGAAAATCAAGACCCAAAGGACATTCGAGGATAAGGGTTAAGGAGTGTCAGGTAAATGGTGAGACATTGATGATTGTGATTAAAATTGGGTAGAATTCGATTTAAGATGACAATTCAATAAAACTTGTTTACATTAGACTTGAAAGCTACCATGTTGCAGTCAGCTGGGAAGATACTCTACAGTATAAAGTTTCACAAACAAGTAGTTATATGAAAGAAACTTTATTCATGGGACTTGCATTTAGTTTAAGGCAGAGTTAGAGAGTAAATGAAAATTGTTCACAGTGGTGGTAGCTAGACGAGTGTTGTAAATGTTTCACTGGGGACCATAAATTGTAGCTCGGTTATGTTGTGATTGTTATCTAATTGACAAACAACATTATGTTTAGTATCAGCAACGATTGACTTGAAGTGTTAGTGTCGTTTGTAAGCAATGCCACAACATTTTTAACCAAAGTGAACCTAGGATTTACTTTTGGCAGCCTCACAACTCCCTTTCCTTATTTTGTTGTTTAATCCTCACATTCCATGAGTGAGATTTCTGACAAAGGGGGAAGTATTGCTGATGTCTGGATCAGAATCTATTCCCTCTAATACTTATCATTGGCAAGTTGAAATAGTATTAAAAAAATTTTTTTTTTAGCTACTTAAATCAAGTGGTTTCACGCTTTGTCTGGAGTGATTTCCATTAAAAAAAAAAATAAAATAAAATTTAAAAAAAGCGACTTTAATTATAAAAGTTGTAGCTAAGTTGGGAATCAATGACAAAGTATGCTGTCATTTTTGATGGCACTGGCGTATTACTAAGTAAATATGTCATTTTCAATGGATAAGATTAAATGAAGCCTGTATGAATATGAGAAGTCAATGAGTGCAGTCTCTTCGCAGTCGAGTGTAATTACCATATCTGACATTACAATAAAGTGAACAAAAGCAAAAAATCTGAAAATCAAGCCCTATTGAAGAAAATTTAATTATACATTTCTATTGCGAAAATATTAAAATTCTGCCAAGTCTAGACTGATTGCTTTCAGGGACAGCTTTGTATGAGTGTATTACAGAGCAAGAATAGATAAGGACAAAAAAAGTTTTCAGTGGAACCAGAAAAGACCAAAAATGTCCAGAGATTTCAGAAATTGTTTGAACAAATGGTGTCTCAAACAAAATGTAAAAATCTACTCACTTTGAATGACGATGAAACCTTTATGAACATAGAGTGAAATGAAATAGCTTTGAATACAGAAGACAAATGTAGTTGAAGAATCATGTTCGCAAATGTTCAAATTGATGACCATTATTGTCCAGACACACCCTAATAATAGTTGACGCGTGAATACATTTTGGAGACAACCTGTATATTGAAGTTGAGCATTCACATTTAGTCTTATATGAGAAATAAGACAAATAGTGATTTTTTTTTATATAACACATGAGTATGGAACTATTTAAGCATTTGACAATAATATTATTAGGTTTAAAACCTATTGTACATGCTGGCATGTGTTGGACGGCTTTTAGAAATTGACTTCCAAACTAACTTATTTTTGGCCAGGTCTTTACTTGTCACTATTTCTCTCAAACCTATCCTTATCACTTAACTTCCATGTTTTCATTAGCCTTCCCTTGTGTAGCAAACCTTCTACCTTAACTGTTCAACATCTACTAACCAAAAAACTATCATGTATGTTTTCAAGCTAGCCATAGTATAATAGTCTCCTGTTCTGCACACATCTCCCTATACTATCCAGATTTGATCTTTCTCTGAGATCATCAGATCTAAACCTGTCTTTAAAATACACATTCATCATTGTCATATAATTTCTCTTCTATGCATCATACTGTATATATATGGCCGATAGACTCCTTCCTTGGTCAGCAGTGATGTTGTACTGGTTAATAATAGCAAAAGTTCCTTCAGCTTACACCATCCACTCTTAACTTGCAATCACACTGATACCTGACACATTCTGTGCTTCAATAGCATCATCAAGATAAAGGAAACTCAGAAAGTATTCAATTAGTGAGTTTTTACAAGGAAAATAACCAAAGTTATTGCCAAAAGTGACTTTCACTATTTTCCTTGATCATGCCATAGATATTACAAAATTAAAATCACTTCTTAACTAGACCATGAAGGATATTTTGATGATGATTAGTTAATCGATGTGGAGGCCAGTCTGTGCACAAACAAACACAGCTACAGACCGATATGTCCCAGAAAGGAATATATTTGTTTGAAGTAACTGAGTGGTATCGGCTACAGTAATCAATTAATACAATCTAGTAAGTCATCTTAATGAACGGTTGTTCACGGTCATAGTTCGTAATATGTTTAAAACAGTGGACTTTCGACGTATCTTTAAACATCTCTTCCATGCTTGCAATAACCTTCCGTATTTATGGCTTATACCAGCCAATCACTCTTGTGAAGAAAAAACAAGGATGCACTCATATTGATTACATCCCAAACTCAACGGAGAGCATAACCTTGATAAATGATATCATTGAACACTTTAAAAAGTCTCAACAAACGTTTCTAAAATCTTGCTCATTTAATTGAATAAGAATTTAAATTTTTGTTACAATATTATTTACTGTTGAACTAGTTTATACCCCACTCCTTGAGCATTGTGTGTACAGCACTTGGATAGATTTGCCTAGCTTCTTCTGTTTTATAGCTAGTACAGAGAACAATATTTATGAAATTCCAAGGAAAAACAAAATGCTATTTAATACTTGCACAAGAGAGTAAATAGCTACTATGAATGTATTTATTGTTTTATTGGTAAAGAAAAAAGAATTTTTTTTTTAAAGAAAAAAAAATAAAACACTTCAAATTAATGCATGTATTTATATAAAATAACCACCGAGTTTTTAAAAATATATATGCATTTTTTTTAATGTTATTTAAACAATACATATTCAGTTAGGAAAAATCCTTAAGACTTATGCGACTCAAATTCTGGTATTAACATGGCATAAAAACTACTGCCTTAGTAATGTGTACTCTGCCGATCCCGTTTTTTGTTCACCAATCATATTTCTTTTTGTATACAGACGATAAACTCTCAAAATAGCATAACTTTAATAGTATATAGACTATACTGGTGAACGGAAGGCATATTGGAATACAACTTAGATATGACAAATCGACTTAGACTTCTGTAAGTTTTAAATGCCATTTCTGATCAGTCTTCTAGCTACAGCTAAAATACCTAACATTTTATATAGAATGGCATTTTATGCATACCATTTATCAAGATCAAGCGCTAAGGATAAGGGCTAAGGAGTACCCGTGAAAAGGATAAGGGCTAAGGAGTACCCGTGAAAAGGATAAGGGCTAAGGAGTACCCGTGAAAAGGATAAGGGCTAAGGAGTACCCGTGAAAAGGATAAGGGCTAAGGAGTACCCGTGAAAAGGATAAGGGCTAAGGAGTACCCGTGAAAAGGATAAGGGCTAAGGAGTACCCGTGAAAAGGATAAGGGCTAAGGAGTACCCGTGAAAAGGATAAGGGCTAAGGAGTACCCGTGAAAAGGATAAGGGCTAAGGAGTACCCGTGAAAAGGATAAGGGCTAAGGAGTACCCGTGAAAAGGATAAGGGCTAAGGAGTACCCGTGAAAAGGATAAGGGCTAAGGAGTACCCGTGAAAAGGATAAGGGCTAAGGAGTACCCGTGAAAAGGATAAGGGCTAAGGAGTACCCGTGAAAAGGATAAGGGCTAAGGAGTACCCGTGAAAAGGATAAGGGCTAAGGAGTACCCGTGAAAAGGATAAGGGCTAAGGAGTACCCGTGAAAAGGATAAGGGCTAAGGAGTACCCGTGAAAAGGATAAGGGCTAAGGAGTACCCGTGAAAAGGATAAGGGCTAAGGAGTACCCGTGAAAAGGATAAGGGCTAAGGAGTACCCGTGAAAAGGATAAGGGCTAAGGAGTACCCGTGAAAAGGATAAGGGCTAAGGAGTACCCGTGAAAAGGATAAGGGCTAAGGAGTACCCGTGAAAAGGATAAGGGCTAAGGAGTACCCGTGAAAAGGATAAGGGCTAAGGAGTACCCGTGAAAAGGACAAGGGCTAAGGGGTACCCGTGAAAAGGACAAGGGCTAAGGGGTACCCGTGAAAAGGACAAGGGCTAAGGAGTACTTGTGAAAAGGACAAGGGCTAAGGAGTACCCGTGAAAAGGACAAGGGCTAAGGAGTACCCGTGAAAAGGACAAGGGCTAAGGAGTACCCGTGAAAAGGACAAGGGATAAGGAGTACCCGTGAAAAGGACAAGGGCTAAGGAGTACCCGTGAAAAGGACAAGGGCTAAGGAGTACCCGTGAAAAGGACAAGGGCTAGGGAGTAACAGTGAAAAGGACAAGGGCTAGGGAGTAACAGTGAAAAGGATAAGGGCTAGGGAGTAACAGTGAAAAGGACAAGGACTAAGGAGTAACAGTGAAAAGGACAAGGGCTAAGGAGTAACAGTGAAAAGGACAAGGGCTAGGGAGTAACAGTGAAAAGGATAAGGGCTAGGGAGTAACAGTGAAAAGGACAAGGACTAAGGAGTAACAGTGAAAAGGACAAGGGCTAAGGAGTAACAGTGAAAAGGACAAGGGCTAGGGAGTAACAGTGAAAAGGACAAGGACTAAGGAGTAACAGTGAAAAGGTGAGCAACAGCTAACATTGATAGCTCATTGATAGCTTTATTTATTTAAAGAATAAATTAGCTGAGAAGTTTGCTAATATATTTAAAAGAAAAGGTTTCGCTGACAATTGCTTTTTATCGTAAAAAATAAATATTTATTGTTCCTAAAAGATTTGAATTTTCACACTTTAATAGAGATATGCGGGTTTGTATTACTATACACAGATTCGAAAAAGCTGTCAAAAAACAAATATATAACAAATAAATGTTATCAAAGGCAAGATAAGTTACTTTTCTTCCAAACTGGATATATTTTTTGTGTTTTTATTCAAGGTAACATGTTTATTCAGCTCGAAAAGCATACAGTGTTTACCGATGTATTGGAAAATTCAAAATGGCGCCCGACTCTTCTTTAACACGGTAAGTTTAGGAAAAGATATTATAAATAATAAACTAGACAAAATGTTGTTAGAAATTCGCTCAATATATGTTACCATGACATAAGTTGACATATATTCGGTGGTGTTTTAATAGTATTTTCTCTAGTTTATTATTTATAACACCTTTTCCCAAACTTACCGTGTTAAAGAGAGAGTCGGGCGCCATTTTGAATTTTCCAATACATCGGTAAACACTGCATGTTTTTCAAGCTGAATAAACATGTTACCTTGAATAAAAACACAAAAAAATATATCCAGTTTGGTAGAAAAGTAACTTATCTTGCCTTTGATAATATTTATTTGTTATATATTTGTTTCTGATATATTTGTTTGTTATATATTTGTTTTTTGATAACTTTTTCGAATCTATGTGTACAGTAATACAAACCCAGATATGCTTTATTTAGCTGGTGCTAAAGATATCGGCTTCCTGGCTTAAATGCACCAGGCATTGATCTTGTTCTTTTCCAATCATGTTCTGCAAAGTCAAAAGAAAAAACAATTTTCCTCGACAAGCCAAACACCATAAACAAATATGTTGAAGATATAAAATAATTGATGCATAAAAATTTGTTTCCAAAATTGATAAATTTGGCATTAAACAATCCAAAAAGGGTTGATATGCCAGATCAAGCTCTGAATAAATATTTGAAGATATGAAGAACTTGCAGCGTAAACTTTTTCCACAGTGGAATTGGCTAAAAGAGTTTATATGTCAAAAGAAAACAATGAAACAACAAATGCTTTATTTAAAGAATATTTAACTGACAAAAATTTATTGATACTGGATTTAAAAAAGCAACCCAGTCGTAATATTCCACAGGTTTTAATTTTTTTTTTTCCATAAGTTGATTTAAAATATATTTTGAACTAATGTTGTAATGTATGAAATATCTTTAAGTTTATATGGTATACTTTTTTCTTTCTTTTTTTTTTTTTTTTACTATTGGCGCCACCAACTTATGAAGGCCAAGATGCACTAGGGTTAAGGAGATGAAAATGACTGCCATCCGAAAGATGAGGAACACTATGCAAGTACTAACATTGATGAATAGTATGAACTGTGTTTGACTATATTTGGGGATGTCCATAACAAAATTTGTTTTGCACTGGATTTGAAGACGACTAAGTTGTAATTAGCAGGGAAGCTGTCCCATAGCAATATATTCCACAGGTAGGAAATCCTTGCAAAGAAGTTTTATGGAAATTCCACCTTACACTAGACTCAGAGGGGAGAAAGTATAATATTTTCATTGTAATAACAAAATAAGTTCTTGCCGTGAATGGAGGACCTCTGGAAATAGAACAAAAAAAGAGAGACTTGCAATATCTCTTCTTTGAAAAAGGGGTTGTAAGAAAGTGAAAAGACCACTCCTCCTCCCCCACTAGATTTTGAAGTTGATTTTAAACTTTGGTGAGAAAGTTATGTTCATATTTTTGTTTTTTGTCTAATATAATTTCTAGTAAAAAGAAATAAAATGCTAAAAAAAATATTAGGCTATATCTTATTTAAAACTTGAGCCTTGACTATTTTTTTTTTAAATATATATTTCTATGAATGGTTGCCTTGTAGTATTTTTCAAATTTTTTATCTCGTCATCAAGGGGAAATATTTTGAAAAGTATTAGTCACATTTAAGTAGTTTACAAATTTATATTGACTCATTAAATTTTTTGAAAGGAAATAAACTTTGAGCTGTTCTTTCTTTTTAAAATTTGATGTTGGTGGCTGGTTGTTTTACGGCATATCAACCCTTTTCAGGTTATTTAATGCCGAATCCAAAGATTCAGAAGCAAAATGTTTTTAATAGAATATATTTGTTGTTTTCAAGTCGGTTTCTCTTTAACCTATAGTTGGGGCCCTAACAGGTACTACCACTCCGGATCAGAGTAGGCCTGGGAGCACTGGATGTAGTTTAAAGTCATATCCAGGACCGGATGTTGGTGAATTATTAAACCCTACTCAAGTACCACCATTACCGAGCATCACTGTGTCATTCCATCATCTACATAATGCTCATTAACCTTTATCCTCGATTGGCTGAAAGAGAACTTCAGAGGCCAAGTGATCAGTCTCGACTGATTTTGAGTGGGCACCCCATAGCCCGGACCTAAACCCCCCAGATTTTTTTCTTTGGGGCTATCTTAAGGACAGAGTCTATGCAGGGAAACTCAGAACCATCAACCAATTCGGTCTGTAAGAACGTCATGGACAACTTCGTGCTGCGCCTCAAGAAATGCACGAAGCTAAATGGAGGCCATCTAGAACATATGCTGTAGAACGGAGAAAAAAGGGCAAAGACCCAAGTGTTTTGATGTGATATTTTGAATATAATAAACTAATGACCAGTTTCATTTTATTCGGACAAGACACTAAGAAACGGGGCCTAATTAGAATTGGAGCCCGTTTTTTTTTGGGGGGGGGTATCCTGTATATATACTCTTTTATGCAAATACTAAGTAACAACGATGAATGTATTTACATATTGTTTTAATAAGCAAAAACCATTAGAATTTTTTTTTTTTTTTTTTAGCAAAAATCACTTTGAATGAATGTTTACTACCCTCTATGTCTACTTTTTGCAAATTATAAAAAAGGTCGCTTAGTTTAAAAAATATATTTATGGCAGGTTTTATTTTTTTTAAAAATTTTATAAAGTTAATTTAAAAAATTTTTTTAAAAATTACTTTAGGCTCATGGGAAATTCAAACTTGATTATTGACATAAAATACTATGATTAGGAATCTTATCCATCTTTAATTTAATTATAAACTTACGTTTCTAGAGTTTTGAGATGAAAATTGATTATTCGATTCCTTCGGACTGCTGTTCTCATCTTGTGTTATTTTCACATTTCAGTCAATGTAACCTCTGATCTTATTTCAATCTTGGGGAATCTGCATAGAATTGTCAAACAAAACCCTTTATTTAATTCATGGGGGTAGCATTTTCTCGTTCCATTGGTAAAATTCAGTTGTAAAATTAATCTTCTGGAAGTTGGGGGTTCAATCCTCAGTATGGATGATACTCAAAATACAATTGCAAAGTGCTTAGAACTTTTACTCAGTCATTGCTACTTATGTGGATTAAATGACTAGCTCCGTTGGAAATTCTGTGCAGTTTCCAGTGTCTGACAGAAAGATTCGCAAGTTTAACAAGATACACTTGAAGGTTGGAGGTTACATCAACTGCACCGTTGTGAAATAACACTAAAGATGAAAAATAATTAGTCTAGATAATCCAAATAATCTGATTAATTATAAAACTTGTACGTAAGCTAGAAATTAAAGGGTGTCAAAAATGAAACATGAGCATTCATTACCATTTTTTTCTACTTAATGCAAACGATAATGTATATATTTGACCACATCACAAAATCACAACTATTATTGCAACCAATCATAGCTTTGCATTTTTAACTATCTGGGTATCTGTATTCCTCTAATGAAAAAAAAAAAAAAAAAAAAAAACTAAAGAAAAACTGTCATACTTTCAGACAAGAACTGAGATTTAATGGCAAGAGAATGAAGTTGAAACAGATATATTGTCAATAATCGTTTAGGAATCGGATTACTCATCCACATATGATAAAAGAACCACAATAGGCTTTCACAACGAAACGACAGGGCGAAGACAAATGAGGAGAATAATGCAACACGTGCCATCATTAAGACGATGACATCTCAGTCTAATTCTTTAGAGAATTGGGTTCAAGGGAGATAACTGAAATAGATACTCATAACACCTGGGAAAATTTAATGGCATCCTAAGTTTCTTAATTAAATTGCAGCGTTAAGCTGCAGGATCCCAGACATTTGTTTTAATCATTGTTGCAACAAATATTGTTTTAATAATCCTCACTTAAATTAACAGAATCAATCTTTCATTGTTTGTTTTAAATACGCAAAACAAAAGGTTTTAATTAAAGCAAAGGTAATATGAGTAAAACAAACTCTATACAGTTGAACCCCGGCATACAGTGGCCATAGGATACAGGTTTTTTCAGGTTAAAACATGGAATACAATGTTTTTTCCAGCCTCTGGATACGATTTTTACCCCGTCTTATGGTGTTATTTATAATGTTATTTGTTTATATACATGTGTACTGTATTTTGTTATTAATTTTTAATGCCATATCTCCGAGTTCTACTGTATACAATAAAATATAAAAAGGAATAGGCAGAGCACACATTACTAAGACAGTAATTTTGTAAAAAAGACACAAACCGTACTTAGGTTTAATTCAGCACTAAAGTGAAGTTAGTAAAAAGAGCAGGATGTTTTATAATTTGGGGTAGTCTTATTACATCAATGCCAGGGGAGGGAGGGATAAGATTCCTAATCAGAGTATTTTATATCAATACTCAAGTTTGAATTTCCCATGAGCTTAAAGTAATTTAAAAATTTTTTTAACTTAATAAAATTAAAAAAAAAAAAACCCCGACATAAATATATTTTTTAAACTAAACGACCTTTTTTATAATCTGCAAAAAGTAGACAGAGGGTAGTCAACATTTATTCAAAGTAATTTTTGCTAAAAAATTTCTAATGGTTTTTGTTTAAAACAATACCTAAATACATTCATCGTTGTTACTTACTCTTTTATGCAAATACTAAGTATATATACAGGGTGACCAAAAAAAAAAAAAAAAAAAAAAAAAAAAAAAAAAACGGGCCCCAACTCTAATTAGGCCCCATTTCTTGTCCGAATGAAATGAACCTTTGGTCATAACTAGTTTATTATATTCAAAACATCATGTAAGTCCTAATGAATTTGTAATTGTTTTTTATAGTTCCAGCGTTACTAATGACTGAACTATCAACCTCGAATAGTGTAACTTATAGCTAAATTTAAACAAGCACTTTATCCATTACGCCACTAGGCGTAAATAAAAAGAATGAGAAAAAAACAAAACAATCTTAATCTCAAAACTTCATAAACAAAAAAAATTAGGCACATTTTCAACTTTATATTAAAATCTTTATAGAAATAAAAAATAAAATATTAAATAAATTAAACTCAAGGAAAACGAAGGGGAGATAACCAGAATAGATACTCGTAATACCCCAGGTATTCATTTAAATAATCAACTGTGCATCTTGGAACTCACTACATTATAATAAAAAAAAAAAAAAAAAAAAAAAAAAAAACTATCAGCATCACAGTATTCATATTTTTGGAAAGTCAACCTATGGATCTATATAATAATTTGCTTAGGCAATTTCATGAATGCTATCACTCATCAAAGGTGGGGGTGGGGCTCATTAATAGCTTTATTTATTTAAAGAATAAATTAGCTGAGAAGTTTGCTAATATATTTAAAAGAAAAGGTTTCGCTGACAATTGCTTTTTATCGTAAAAAATAAATGTTTATTGTTCCTAAAAAATTTGAATTTTCACACTTTAATAGAGATATGCGGGTTTGTATTACTGTACACATAGATTCGAAAAAGCTGTCAAAAAACAAATATATAACAAATAAATGTTATCAAAGGCAAGATAAGTTACTTTTCTTCCAAACTGGATATATTTTTTGTGTTTTTATTCAAGGTAACATGTTTATTCAGCTCGAAAAGCATAAAGTGTTTACTGATGTATTGGAAAATTCAAAATGGCGCCCGACTCTTCTTTAACACGGTAAGTTTGGGAAAAGGTATTATAAATAATAAACTAGACAAAATGTTGTTAGAAATTCGCTCAATATATGTTACCATGACATAAGTTGACATATATTCGGTGGCTTTTTAATAGTATTTTGTCTAGTTTATTATTTATAACACCTTTTTCCAAACTTACCGTGTTAAAGAGAGAGTCGAGCGCCATTTTGAATTTTCCAATACATCGGTAAACACTGCATGTTTTTCGAGCTGAATAAACATGTTACCTTGAATAAAAACACAAAAAAATATATCCAGTTTGGTAGAAAAGTAACTTATCTTGCCTTTGATAACATTTATTTGTTATATATTTGTTTCTGATATATTTGTTTTTTGACAACTTTTTCGAATCTATGTGTACAGTAATACAAACCCAGATATGCTTTATTTAGCTGGTGCTAAAGATATCGGCTTCCTGGCTTAAATGCACCAGGCATTGATCTTGTTCTTTTCCAATCATGTTCTGCAAAGTCAAAAGAAAAAACAATTTTCCTCGACAAGCCAAACACCATAAACAAATATGTTGAAGATATAAAATAATTGATGCATAAAAATTTGTTTCCAAAATTGATAAATTTGGCATTAAACAATCCAAAAAGGGTTGATATGCCAGATCAAGCTCTGAATAAATATTTGAAGATATGAAGAACTTGCAGCGTAAACTTTTTCCACAGTGGAATTGGCTAAAAGAGTTTATATGTCAAAAGAAAACAATGAAACAACAAATGCTTTATTTAAAGAATATTTAACTGACAATTGAGTTCATGGAATTTTTACTTAATATTATTAAACCTTACATAACTATTTTGCCTCAATTTGTAATATTTGAAACAAAATACTAACAGTAAATTATGGAGATTTAATTACAGAATTTTCACGAGGTTCTGCTAGTCTAAAATCTTTTGCAACAATTCAGACATTCAAAATTGCTTTATGCAAAGTCGGGATAATTTCTGATACATTTCCTAAAACTGCTCGCCTATGGAACACTGTTCCACTTGCTTGCTTCCCGATTGAATATAGTAGTTTTCAAGTCCAATGTAAAAAAGTTCTTGTTGAGTCATCTCCTTAAATAATCCTACCCAATCTACACGATAAACGATTACTAAACTACCACCTTACATTTATTCATCCTTATCCCCGAGTGGCCTTTGGGCCTTGATAAGTGGTGACACTTGTGTGAAAAAACAAAACAAAACAAAAAATTATAAGACAGTAAATAATATAGAAGTACTTGAACATTTTAATGATAGCTTACAAAGACTAGAGACTATATTTTGATTTCTTGTAATAAAAATGTACTTGTATACACCGGGTGGAACGATAAAGTTATCGCCTTAAAGAAAACACTACAGCTTTATTTTTAAACTTTTATTGAAAAAAATCAATTCAGGTAACTAGATTATGCAGTAGAGCTGAAATTTATTCAATATAGCCGCTTTCAGTCTCAAACACTGCCTCAATATAGGTATGGAACTGGGAGCATGCCTTTTCCACAAGCACTGGCGGGAGCTTGGTGAATACTTGGCGGATGGCGGCGATCAAGCTGGCTTTGGTGTTGTGGGAGGTCATGCTGGTGATGTTCTCGATATATGACCAAACGAAGTAGTTCAGGAAGTTCAGGTTGGGAGAGGAGAAGGGCACAAAGTTGTACTCCTGAAGCAGAGCCTGGGTTTCTTTGGACTTGTGGGCCAGTGCAAAATCCTGCTGCTACATCTGGGGCCTGCCAGTTGCCATCTGATTGCACTAGGGGGATCACCACACTTCAGCACATCCAGGTACACTTTGGTGTTGACTTCCAAGCCAACTTCAAAAGATGTGAGGTGACATGATGTGGCTTTCACCTGAAACCACACCAAAGACCATAACTTTGGCAAGAAACTTTTTTTTTCATCACTCTGAGAATATCTGTTATTCGTGGCAATCCAGTTATGCATTTTAAGGGTGCTGGCAATGGTCCTGCTGTCATAACTTGGATCGGTAGAGAGCATGAGTTACACAGCATCTCCGATCTTGCTTGTTGATCATTGCGTCACTTTCAGACATGATAGAAGGTTCTTATCGCTCTTGGGATTTGTACACAACTGGTGAACTAGTAAATGGTCTGCACCCCCCCCCCCAGATTGTCATCAAACGGAAATGGAATCCTGTTATTTCTAGGGCAACAATTGTATCGTTCCACCACACATAAATATAATTTATTTCATGCAGATTTCTTATTTATTATAGTCAATTCTCCATCGATTATTATCCAATATACAGTAATGATTCCAAAAACTATAAAAATATGACTTGGGTACTATCCACGAGAATCTAAGCCATAACGTGTAGCGCTTCAGGCTTAGTTGTTATTCATCTTTGGTATTGTTACCGCCTGAACTATGGACAGATGGATACAAAAGGTTAAAAATTAAGCGACTTTGAGCTATAAATGTTTAATTTTGCAAATGTGCAAAAATAACAGGAGTAATGTTTTATTCAACTTACTTTGCCAAGGACAACTATTTTTTTTCAATTTCGATACCTTAGCAACAATTTTTGCCAGATAAATACCAAATCGAAAGTTTGCTACAGGTCCAAATGCTCAAATTTCAACTCTATAGGCTAAGTATTCAGAGAGGAGTTTGGTAGACACTTTTTGTACACACACCAACAAGGTCACTTATACATTTCCGTGTGTTAGAACGTTTTCATCTTAAATTCCAAGCAATTCTGCAATTATGCAGAATGTAGAAACTATGCATAAATAAAATATTAATGGCAGAGCAAGAAAAAAAAAAAAAAAAAAAAAAAAAACTTTATTGGTATAACTGCCGACTGTCAACACAACGGTTCTACGTTCAATCCTTGACTTGGGAGAGATGCTAGTCTAGCGGCACTGATGAGTTGTGATACAACGAAACAGGACTGTATGTCGATGACTACAAATATATTTTAAGCCCCCCTCTTTGGGTAGAGCACTGTCATAAATAATCTCACCTGCTACTTAATTGGCTGAAAATGCGAAGCTCGTTGTTTGTTTATGAACAGGCGATTTGAGCACTATAAAAGAGGTTGGCGGGTGTCTATTTAAATAGACATTCCGACGAGTTATTTACGGGCGTCGATTCCATGGTCGAGTGGGAGAACTGCCGACTATCAACACAACGGTTCTAGGTTCAATCCTTGGCTTGGGAGAGATGCTAGTCTAGTGGCACTGATGAGTTGTGATATAACGAAACATGACTATGTCGATGACTACAAATATATATATATATATATATATATATATATATATATATGATTAGTTTTTTTGGAAAAAGAATTCCAGCAGAGTGCTCAATTAAAAGGAAAATCCAAATTTTAAGAGCGTACTTATATTTTGTGTACAGAAAGTTGTTAGTTGAGACAGGTCATTGGTACCGTCGGTTTCAAGCCCGATAATAAGGCCCGATAATAAGGAGACGAATATTGGCTGAAGAGAGCTCGAATAGGACACCTTAAACGGGCCTTATTATCGGGCTTGAAACCGACGGTACCAATGACCTGTCTCAACTAACAACTTTCTGTACACAAAATATATATATATATATATATATATATATATATATATATATGTGTATGTGTATGTGCGTGTGTGCGAGGCCAAAAATATTAATTCCTTCACCCTCAACTGGCCAGTTTTCTACAAGGAGGGGTTGGTTTTTGTGTCGCCATTTTCGCAAGTCATCGTATCGGTTGGATTGACTACGCTTAATTTCAGCATTCGGAACCTCTGGTCGGGCGATGGAGACATTTATTCTTTCAGCAGTCACTATTTAATATTTATTGATTTTGCGTATATTCTTTTTGAGTTTAATTTATTTAATATTTTATTTTTTATTTCTATAAAGAAATTAATGTAAAGTTGATAATGTCCCTAATTTTTTTTGTTTATGAAGTTTAGAGATTAGGATTGTTTTTTTCTCATTTTTTTTTTTAATTTACGCCTTGTGGCGTAATGGATAAAGTGCTTGTTTAAATTTAGCTATAAGTTACACTATTCGAGGTTGATAGTTCAATCATTAGTAAGGCTGGAACTATAAAAACAATTACAAATTCATTAGGACTTACACCCAGTCAGTGCTGACGGAAGGAGAGCATGCTACCTCCGTAGATTAAGTCCTGTTAAAAGACATCAGATTCTAATGAAATTTAAATTATCCAGCAGTCGTGCGAGATAGAAGCATAGTCCTCTACCCCCACGCTAACTATGGGGTCCCGATTTCTTGCTAGATTCAGCCACTCTGATGAGTCGTAGACGACGAAACATGTCAGTGGATAGTTATATCAAACAATGTGTGTGTGTACAGATACTAATTAAGAAAAGTTGAAATGACTTCAGTTTCTTCTGAGTATATTAGAGGATGATTATGGGACAGTCTAGAATACACTAACCAGCAAAAATGCCTGGCCAGCCCCGGTTGGCATTCTCCAGTAGGGACGCCTCAGGCGATTAGTAATATGCAACCGATTCTCAAAGGGTGAAGGACAAAACCTGGGAGGGCGGACCTCCTGGAAGTGCACAGGAACAACACAGCAGTCAAATGAGGAAAAAGACATTTCAATAATGGTCTAGACCCTGTTGGCATTAGTGCCGCAGGAATTGTAGGTAGCTTCCAAACTTAAATTTTTTAATACATGAGAATTTTCAAGCCAGTTTAGATAACTTTCGATTCGACAGTTTAAATGCTTATAAATTTCTATCAAATTCCGAAGAACAATAAATCAATTTTTTTTTTTTTTAATTCTTTTCTTTCTTTTCACATGTTAACAAATTATAAAAGTAGCCAACTTGTTTACAAGGAAGCGAAATGCATTTTGGGGGATTAAATTTTGTAATTAAATTATTTTTTTTAAACAAGACTATTAAAAATGATTTTACTTTTATGCTATTGCATTTTTTGATTTCAATAAATCATCAAAACGAGGCACAGACACTCGAAAGGTATATATATTTGCCTCCCCACGCAGGTAGAATTAGACACAAAGTCGATCTTTAATGTGCATAAAAAATCCAGTTCCTCAAAATGGGGCACTCTGGATTGAAACAAAAATTTAAATTGCCTCAGTTTAGAAAAATTTCTCCTTCGCTGACCAGTGACAGAAAAGATGTAATATATATATATATATATATATATATATATATATATTTCATATATATATATATATATATATATATATTTACATGAGAGTCACCACTTATCAACACCCTAAAGCCACTCGAAGATACGCCTTAATAACTATGTGGTAGTCACTGAGACAACAGCGTATAATAGGGGTAGAAATGGATTATTTAGGGGGAGGGGCTCAACAAGAACTTGCTTACATTGTAGTGAGCTGGAAAGCAGGTGAGCGAAACAGAGTTCCATAGATGAGCAATTCTAGGAAAGAAGCTGTTCATAGAATTTACTTTTAGATTTCGACATGGATAGTGAGTGGGGGAAATTGTTGATGGTTGTTGTAGCTAGACGAGTGTTTTTTTTTTGTTTTTTTTTTTGTGAAAGTTTGGCAAGCTACAACACTTTGCTCCTAACCAAAAGGCCAAAAAGGATATGGGAGCATTTAATGCTAACAAAATTGCCTTAAGTTTACTTAATAAAAATTTTGCAAAAAAAAAAAAATTAAAAAAAAGTAATTTACTATAGAGTTTTTTTTTGTTTTTTTTAGTGTAACTCTTCATTTAGTAACCTTTGTTTTTCTTTAAGAAAAAAATAATAATAATTAGGATTAGAAAAGACTGAAGTCATTAGAAACAAGTTGCCAACGCCAAAGCAATCTTTCTCTAGCAAATACACCAGGACATGACAGGTGGTTATAGTTGCATTCAGTTGAAAGAAAAATGAAGGGTAAGTAAAAAACAAAAACACAAACAAAAAGAATGAATAATGATAACAAAAAAAGATAAGTAAAAACAAAAAATAACAAAAATGGAACTAAACAATGACTAATAAGCAACAAGAAAAAAACATAAAAAGCAAAAAGCAGACCGTCTACTACTTGTCCCCAATAACACCCCCCCCCTTCATTCTTTCCCTGTGTTTGTTTAGAACTGGAGCTCTTTGATCGTGGGAAACTAATTCCCTGAGAATCAGGGCTTACAAGGCCTCAAGAAAGGAAAGAGGAGAAGAAAAAAAAAAATTCAATTTTTGACTGAGTAAGCAATCTAAGATGGTTAAACGATCATTCCAACTATTATATAAAAATACTAAATCTGTGTGTGTGTGTGTGTGTGTTAGGGTAAAAGTCAGAAACTACACAAGCTACAGGTACAAACCTTACATCACTGGATTAAGTGTAATCCCGAGCTGGTTACTGTAAAAACGATACTGTAATATTCATCTCTTTAGGGATTACCACTGACCAAATTAATGCATGGGTGTGGGTAAAGAAAATTACTTCCCTCCCTTACTATTACGTGTTTTTTTGTTGTTTTTTTAACTTTTATTTATCACAAACAAGACATATTGCTACTTGGACTTGAGGGGTTACTAGTTGGGACTATGTCTACAGAGAATTATGTAAGGAGACGAGTGAGATGTTTGTTCACATCACATTTAATTTCTGCAAGTACAGTTAGTGTAGGAAGGGAATTCTGAAGTCTAGCAGTCAGAGAGAAAAAAATATTAAAATAGGAGGCTCTCCAGCATCTAAGGGCCTCTACGGTGAAGGGTAGAATTTTGTTGCTAGACGCATTTGTCCGGAGTATAAGTGCTAAGAATTCAGAGCACATTCCATTAAAGTAGTTGTAAAACAGGCACAGGGATATAACATTGCGGCGATGGAACAGGGGTTGGAGCTTGGTTTATAGTGCGGAACATATTAGATTGGAAACTTATTTTTTTTTATAACCTTGTTTGAGATTATATATATATATATATATATATATATATATATATATATATATATATATATATGAGAGAGAGAGAGAGAGAGGGAAGGGGGGAGGGATTAGTGGTGGATGCACCAGCCCAGATGTGACAATAAAACTCCATGCATGGGCGAATTATGGCTGTTTAAGACAATGAAATCAAGTCAGTCATCTTTTTACATTGTGTGTGTGAGAGAGAGAGAGAGAGAGAGAGAGAGAGAGAGAGAGAGAGAGAGAGAGAGAGAAAGAGAGAGAGAGAGAAAGAGAGAGAGAGAGAGAGAGAGAGAAAGAGAAAGAGAGAGAGAAAGAAAGAGAGAAGGGAAGGAAAGAGAGAGAATGTGCTTCTAAAAAAAAAAAAAAAAAAATGTTACTTTTTTTTTTAACTATATTATTTTTTATTCATACTACCGGGCATCGTCGAGTATCCTTAGTAGTTGAAAATGAATAAAACAAAACTGTAGGCTGATCAAAATTGTTTCTAAACAAACCGATTCAACTGGAAAACTTCCATTGATGTTTATTTTATCTGTCCTTAAAACTAACCAAGTTTAAAAAAAAAAAAAGAAAAAAAAAACTGTTTCTTGGAATTTTACTTTTCTTTTTACTTTTTGTTCTATATACGCCTAAAAACGTTCAAAACAACTTTTTCCTCCCTCAATAACACGAATGCACATTCACAAATCGGTGTATATGTGATAAACTGTTTGCTTCAATTAAAGTGACACATTCCCTCGTATATAATGTAGGTTGGTTCTTTTTAATGCACTAGTAAAGTTTTAATACATGCTAAATCATCTGTGGGCCCCCTTAAGTCGGTATTTGTTCACAGGGCTTGATTTTGCTCCACAATTTTAGTAGTTTCAGCTCCCAAGTAAAAAGTAGCCGCTCCTTTTCCTGCTCCATTAAAACAACCCGTTGAGAAATTCAACACATTTTTAACACTTTTTTTCTAAATAAGTTCTTATTTACTTGTCTCCCCACTGCTCGAGGAAAACTGAGTCCTCTGCTTTTTGACTGCAGCAAAAAGGAGTACTTTTTTTTCTGTAAGGCATGGCTCCATTAAGTTTTGACACACTATGGATAACAATTGTAAGGGTGCCTATATATGTAATTGTGAGGCAAGGGTTACGCAATCCTTAATGCTTGATTCCAATGACGAAGTCCAGAATGACTGGAAACCACACCGAGATAAGCGGAGAGTACAAGCTGCAGATGGTATTCCCAAATATTCACTCATTTTTGTACATACCAGGTTAAACATTGCTTAATATCGATAATTGAACATGTGTTGACGTGATTGTGATATATATATATATATATATATATATATATATATATATATATATATATATATATAACACCTATAATAACAGGTATGATTGATGTCTCCCTAAGATTCCAATTTCTTTTCATATCATACATGAAACCTTGATATTTGGTCTGTTTTTCCCTTTCAGCTCTGTCCAAACCTCCATCAGTAGGGACACTCACTTCAACCAAGGTTGCCACTTTCTCCGACTTATTCCATAAGTCAGCTTTGACAGCAGCATTTTCAAGGAAGGTGGATGTGTGTGTATGTGTGTATGATTAAATACATAATTTCTCAACATAAATATTGTAAAAAGATGATTATCAACCAAAGTAAGAGGACATCACAAAGTGAGGATACATTGTTATCTCATAGTAGCTCCTAGTATCATTCGTCGTTCATTACAATTTTTCTTTCACCACCCACACCATTCATGTAGAGATATAAGAGTGCATGATTACATGATACTCTTAGTATTAAATATACAGTACCGTCCAAAAGTTAAGGAACGGTCGATCATTTTTCTTGAATGGCTTCTAACTTTATGAAAAAAGAACAAACATTTTTGGTAAATTTTCTAATGGTAGTTAAATAAAAAAAAAATTTTTTTGATTTTGAATACATATTAATTTTTTTTTTTTTTTTTTTTTTACATATAAATAAATTTAATTAAATAACAGGCATCCAAAATTTAAGGAACGCGGAAAATTAATAGAAACTTTAGCAATTTTAATAACTTAACAAAATGTCGACTCCGAATATTCGAAAAAAAGCTATCTATACAAGCTTATTTGTGACCATAATGATGAAAAAAAGTTCATAGGGGAGATTGCCAAAATATTGAAAAGGTCTAAAAGTGTTGTTTTTCAGGTTATTGAAGAAAAAAAAAAAAAAAAAAAAAAATTACGATTGACTGAAAAGAAAAATCAGCCCGACCGCGAATAACAAGAGGGAGGATAGAAAAGTCACTCGATCATCTCGTTCTGATAGTTTTAAAACTGCGGCTTCGATACCCCGGAATGAATATTAAACGAACTTGGATTATATTCCAGAAGTCCATGCCAAAAACCTTTAATTTCTATTAAAAATAAAAAGGCCAGATTGTTATTCGCTGAAAAACATTTGGAAATTAAAAAAATGTTGAAAGGTTAATTTTAGTGATGAATCTAAATTCAATCTTTTCAAATCAGAGAGAGAAAGAGAGAAGTGTGGAGAGAGAAAGAGAGAAGGGTGGAGAGAGAAAGAGAGAAAGGGTGGAGAGAGGGAGAGAGAAAGGGTGGAGAGAGAAAGAGAGAAAGGGTGGAGAGAGGGAGAGAGAAAGGGTGGAGAGAGAAAGGGTGGAGAGAGGGAGAGAGAAAGGGTGGAGAGAGGGAGAGAGAAAGGGTGGAGAGAGGGAGAGAGAAAGGGTGGAGAGAGGGAGAGAGAAAGGGTGGAGAGAGGGAGAGAGAAAGGGTGGAGAGAGGGAGAGAGAAAGGGTGGAGAGAGAAAGGGTGGAGAGAGGGAGAGAGAAAGGGTGGAGAGAGGGAGAGAGAAAGGGTGGAGAGAGGGAGAGAGAAAGGGTGGAGAGAGAAAGGGTGGAGAGAGAAAGGGTGGAGAGAGGAAGAGAGAAAGGGTGGAGAGAGGGAGAGAGAAAGGGTGGAGAGAGGGAGAGAGAAAGGGTGGAGAGAGGGAGAGAGAAAGGGTGGAGAGAGGGAGAGAGAAAGGGTGGAGAGAGGAAGAGAGAAAGGGTGGAGAGAGGAAGAGAGAAAGGGTGGAGAGAGGGAGAGAGAAAGGGTGGAGAGAGGGAGAGAGAAAGGGTGGAGAGAGAAAGGGTGGAGAGAGGGAGAGAGAAAGGGTGGAGAGAGAAAGGGTGGAGAGAGGGAGAGAGAAAGGGTGGAGAGAGAAAGGGTGGAGAGAGGGAGAGAGAAAGGGTGGAGAGAGGGAGAGAGAAAGGGTGGAGAGAGGGAGAGAGAAAGGGTGGAGAGAGAAAGGGTGGAGAGAGGGAGAGAGAAAGGGTGGAGAGAGAAAGGGTGGAGAGAGGGAGAGAGAAAGGGTGGAGAGAGAAAGGGTGGAGAGAGGGAGAGAGAAAGGGTGGAGAGAGAAAGGGTGGAGAGAGGGAGAGAGAAAGGGTGGAGAGAGAAAGGGTGGAGAGAGAAAGGGTGGAGAGAGGGAGAGAGAAAGGGTGGAGAGAGGGAGAGAGAAAAGGGTGGAGAGAGAAAGGGTGGAGAGAGAAAGGGTGGAGAGAGAAAGGGTGGAGAGAGAAAGGGGGGAGAGAAAAGGGGGAGAGAGAAAGGGTGGAGAGAGAAGGGGGGAGAAGGGGGGGGAGAGAAAGGGGGGGGGAGAGAAAGGGGGGGGAGAGAAAGGGGGGGAGAGAGAAAGGGGGGGAGAGAGAAAGGGGGGGAGAGAGAAAGGGGGGGAGAAAGGGTGGGAGAGAGAGAAAGGGGGGGGAGAAAGGGGGAGAGAGAGAAGGGGGGGAGAGAGAAAGGGGGGAGAGAGAGAAAGGGGGAGAGAGAGAAAGGGGGGAGAGAGAGAAAGGGGGGAGAGAGAGAAAGGGGGAGAGAGAGAAAGGGGGGAGAGAGAGAAAGGGGGAGAGAGAGAAAGGGGCAGAGAGAGAGGAGAGAGAGAGGGGCAGAGAGAAAGAGGGGCAGAGAGAAAGAGGGGCAGAGAGAAAGAGGGGAGAGAGAAAGAGGGGAGAGAGAAAGAGGGGGAGAGAGAAAGAGGGGAGAGAGAAAGAGGGGAGAGAGAAAGAGAGGGGAGGGGAAAGAGGGGAGGGGAAAGAGAGGGGGAGAAGGGGAGAGAGAAAGTGTGTGGAAGGAAGAGGAAGAGAAAAGTTACAGAGAAAAAAAGATAGAATTAAAAAAAAAAAAAAAAACAGTTGGTACTTAGACATTATGAACTTTCTCATTTTGTTGTCCATACCCCCAGGCAAGGCCGGGTAACCTTGCTAGAATTGTCTACGAGAAAAAGGTTTAAATTAATAGACGCATTATTTACTTTCAAATAGACAGGAATTGAAGCACAAAATTGATTTTGCTTGGCATTCAATATATTCAAAATAACTTGGAGCTTCTGAACAAAGATTCTTTCAAGAAGTGAAAAAAAAAAAGTTTAACCAGAGGAATGTCCCACCTGCTTCTCTGCTAAAAAGGTGATAAAAGAATTGAATTCATTCTACAGAAAAGAAGACCATGCACTACTGAATTTCTCAACACAGAATTTCATCTGTGCTTCAAAAGATGAAACATATCTGGAAGAATTCAAGTTCCAAAGAAAAGATTCTACCATTAATCAATCGTAAGTTTATTCAAATTTTAAAAGAGAAACATGCAAATAGAAATGGCATTGCTACAGTTGTTATTGATGCCGATTTAGTGTGCTATTTGTATTATTTAGATTCTTCTGACTAATGTTCTTATTTTGAGTGCTATTTTCACAATATTTCTACCGATGTCGCCCCTGATATTCTTATCAAACTCTGGATGGAATCTTTCTGTCAAACAGAACCCTTTATTTTTAATGGATGCTCTCATTTCGTCAGCCATAAAGTCCTAAGTACTTTGATATTGTATTTGAAGTATTTCTAGAAGATTATAATTTTACAACTAAATTATACCAAGTACTTTATCCACTACTCCATTGGTCCTTGGTGTTTCCTGTTTGATTTTTGTCAGAGCTATAGCATCACATTCACTAATACCTTTGGAAAGAACAGACCGTTTCTCGAATTCTCCGTCCTCTATACATAATTCTGCACAGTCCATTTTTGAACATGCCATCCAAGCAACAAATCCTTATTTGCAAAATAGATATCGTACGCATGAAGCATGTTAGCCAACCAGTGAACACGAAATCAAGATGGTAACAGGAGTCTCCGCTCTAACCTACAAAGAGTGACTTCAAAGATCATCACTTCAGCAGTGGAGGATGTTAGGAGACTCGATTTGTGGAAATTTGTAAAAGGACTGGTCTATGTGCATCCTATTCCAAGAGATGTGAATGAGCTGAAGCATCGGTGTGATTTCATTCATACCAGAGAAAGTGTAAGAATAGGTATCTCAAACCGAAATTTGATCTAAAATCTTAACGTGATCACAGAAAAACAAACGATACCAAATTGATTTTGGTAGCACAATTACCAACCGAATTAAGGTTGTTTAAAATTTGTTGGAAATTAGAAAATTTGTGTTATAAATTCAAAAACCAAATCCCACAGTATATCTATATATCTATAAAAGTGAAATTGTGCATGTGTACAATTCCCTATCAAACTACTCTGTCAATTTTCAGCCTACAGACTCGAGATTTGGCATAAGGGGTATTGAGATTTGGGAAAATCTTTTTAATCCGTTTTCGGCCAGAAATTTGGCTGTCAAGGTGTCAAAGTTAAACGATTTGACCTTTGAAAACTCTACAAAACTCCAATTTTGGGTCTAAACACTTGAAATTTTAGATGTAGGTTACTTGGATATGGAAAACTTTAATTTGATTTGAGCCCAAAACAATAAATGTTAAGGGGTAAAAATTGGGGTCAAAATTCAAAAAATTTTTTTACCCCTGCAGTTTACCAAATTACTCAGCCACCACCAATGAAACGCACTGCAAGAGCGTACTCAGTTTTACAAAGCTCATTCTTTAACAAAGCCAGATTTATTGCCACTAATCCAAATAAATATAACTGAATAAGGACCAATAACTTCAGAAGTTCTTAGATAAGAGAAAAATTCAGGTTGTCCTCGACGGTCGTACATCTAAACAATATGATATAAATGCAGGAGTGCCCCAGGAGTCTATCCTTGGACCTCTATTATTCCTAATATTCATAAATGAACTCCCTGACAAAATTGTCTGAGATGGGTATGCTGATGACACCACGCTAGATAACAGACACGACAGGAAAACAAATGAACATATATCTAAAGAAATGGCAAAAACACTACAGGATGACCTTCAATCTGTAGTGGAATCAAGACAAAAATGGATGGTCACATTCAATGCTGCGAAGACTAAACTTGTTTCCTTCAATAACTACAAGAAACCTTCTCTACCACCAATAGCAATGCCCAAAGACTCTTTATCTGAAAGTATATCTTTTAAACTCCTCGGCCTAACGTTCACAAGAAACACGAGTTGGAAAAATTACATTGAGAGCATTGCCAGGACCATTTCAAAAAAGGTAGATTCTCTCTACTGTGCTAGAAAGCTACTAACGCCCGAAAGTATCCTGTACCTCTATAAGGCCACCATTCGCCCATGTATGGAGTATTGTTGTCATATTTGGGCTGGTGCATCTGCTACTACTCTCTCACTCCTAGAGAACGTTCAAAAAAGTCGCCAACCTAATAGGTCCTGAACTGTCATCTAAGCTTCAACCTCTGTCCCATCGACAAAATGTAGCATCCCTCTGCCTGTTCTACAAGTACTTTAACGGTGAATGAATGCTCTGACGAACTGCAAGCACTGGTACCCCCTTGACGTAAATACTCCCTGACAAACCCGACAAGCAGCAAAATCCCACCCCTTCACAGTTGAGATCCCGAGATGTAAGAGAGCCTTCTACTCCAGTAGTTTCTTCCCCAGAACCGCTAGACTTTGGAATTCCCTTCTGGGTTCCTGCTTCCAATTGTACCGACATGCAGAAGTTCAAGTGTAATGTGAACCGACATCTTGCTGCCCAACTCCCCACATAGTACCCTTGTAGCTTATGTCCCTGATAGTAGCCCTCTACATCAAAGTGGCAATATGCCTTGTTTGGGATGAAAATGTAATAAAAAGAAGTCACTACTGTTGTTGGAACAAAAACCGAGCAGTCTGCAAAAGAAATCTTAAATGTTCGGATAGTCCAACCGAAAATCTCTACAGACTAATACTTTTAAGCGTTATTTTCTCTTAATATTATTAAAATAAAAATTCCTCCCCCCCCTCCCCACCACCGGTTCGAAAAAAATATACTTGAAAAAGATAAGTCTGGATTTCCTTTAGGTCATATAGAAAACTGACATACTTAAAATGCATTTCTTAGGTTTTATGAAAGAAAATGATTCCCATGGCGTCTATTAAAGTGTATCAAATGCCCCAAAGTGTATAGAAGAATTTAAAATATTTAAGAAAAATACTTGCATCAATTCAAAAGAGGTTAGACAAAACGTTAAGCCGGAAATATTTTAAGTAGTTTATTTACATATATCACACACACACTATATAACACACAGGCTCCTTCAGTCTTTGACAGACTATGGATACCCATGAAGGGGTGCCTGTGCGTGAAATTTTTGTGGCAGGAGTTGCACAAACTCCAACCACACCTCTCTGGAGTCGACATTGTTTAATACCAGTGGCAAGTGAAGTGTATATACAGGATGACTTGAAACAAATGCCGAGATAAGCAGAGAGCACATACAGTGCCTAGAATTCCCAAATGGTCACCCGTCTGATACTAACCAGGCTCAACGTTGCTTAACTTCGGTGATCTAACGAGAACCGGTGTGTCAATGTGATATATATATATATATATATATATATAAAAAATAAAAGTTACAATAAATTTACTAAGGTAATCAAAATGGTAAACTTAAAATATATTATAAATATTAAAGAGTGAATATTTACAAGTAAAATAAACTCAGCCAGATATAAAAAGCTCAATAAAACCGAAAAGGAAATAGAGCTTACCTAACTTCATATATATGTGTATATGTTTATATATTTGTATGTTTAAGATTCACTCCTAAATGAACCAATCATTATGGATTTGGAAACACAGTTGTTAAACATAAAACTAAATATAGCCCACATTATGACTTATGTAAAGGGGGTAAAGTAGGGGTGGACACCCTTCATAAAGATACGTCTAATTTTTGTGAAATTTTAACAGATATTAGACATCAATACATATTTCTCAAATTTCAGTTTCTTTGGAGTATTTTAAAGAGTTTTAAGGGGAATAATATAAGGTGCAGCATCTCATTTGAAAAGTAAATTATTTCAGGGTTGCATTGAATTTGATCAATAAGCATTAGACACCAATTAAACAAAATTCTGAATTTCAATTTCTTCTTAAGTCTGCTTAAGCTTAAACCATAAATATTAGAGCTTTTAAAGAACCAAAATCATGCAATAAACTTTGATTAAAACTGGATATGGATTCCGGAGATATGGTTTATTATCATAATCTTTATTTTCATAAAGGGACATAAAATTGGTAAAAAATTCTTCTAATATACATTTTTTTTTTTTTTTTTTTTTACTTAATTACATCAAGCATTTGAATTCAATTCTTGAAATTTTTTGTCTATATTAGTATAATTTATTATTTGGCTTGGTTGTCATCGGTCACACTTCAGGACTTATATAAGTTTTCACGTAAAATCACCTTTTTCTTCACCATATTCCATCTGCTTCACTATTTGTTACCAAGTAAGATCTATCACTGACTTGTAGTTCCATCAAATAATTTTGCAAGCAAAATCCGATCCCGCATTTTGCTAAATCCTACCCTCTGATGAGAAGGAAAGTATTTCTTCAAAACTCCGCGGATTAAGGACTATCCTCTTATTTTGTGTTTCCTTTGTAAAATTAAATAGGTTTTCAACATGTTTTATTAACTACTTGTTTTTATATATATATATTAGATGATATCATAAAGTGTGACCGGTAATGTAACAGTTCTGCAAACAAATATTGAAATTTAGATATGTTGAAACTGAATAAGATGAATAAAATCTTGAAATTGAAATGTAACTATATTATCGCGCGCCCGCGCGCACACACACACACACAACTTCTTATATTCAGAAGTTTTCAATTTGTGCGCAAACCAACAAAATTACAGTTTTCTTTATTAATATTATTTTGCTATTTTCCTCTGAGGAAAAGAACCATGCTTTAAAACTTCATGAAATAAGGAAATTTTTAAGTTTTCAACTTGTATTTGTTGTCAAATAACAAATTGTTATAAATGCAATTTTACAGATTGTAAATTGATTTTCAATATCTTTACTGAATACTTTACTGCAGAAAGGCGGTGGAAAGCCTTTGTGAAAATTCGGATACCTTCAATTTTCAGTTCTTTTGGAGCATTTTAAAGGTTTTAAGGGACATAACTCAATCGCCTATGTGAAAATTCAAATATTTCAGACCTGCATTACATTTGATCCATACTTATTAGACATCAATTAAGCAAGATTCATTGAATTTCAATTTCTTCTTAAGATCCCTTAAGCTTAAGCCTTAAATTTTAGATATGTTCTACAATAAAAAT
Source organism: Euprymna scolopes (assembly GCF_053919585.1). Lineage (NCBI taxonomy): Eukaryota > Metazoa > Mollusca > Cephalopoda > Sepiida > Sepiolidae > Euprymna > Euprymna scolopes. Next base: position 61,004,845 of record NC_136492.1, read on the forward strand.
CATGCAATGGATTTTGCTCGAAATTGGAATAAAGATTATAGAAATAAAGTTTAGTATCATTATATATTTAACAATATTTGTAAGGGGATGTGAGTCGCGCAAAACTTCTGTTTTGGCAGGGGTAGGCGATTAATTTTACCTATTCTGGGACGGGTATTCTAGTCTAGATCTGTATATAAATAGAATGACTGAAGATTTTAAGCCTGACTGCTTTTAGTCACGGTTGATTATTTCCTCCTCTCGCACTCTCTAATATAGGAGGCACATAATGTAATGCAGTTCACTCGTCCTTACAGGAAATACTTATCGTGGCTATTAATCAGCAACTGTAGAAATCAGACAACACATTCTTAAAACCTCAAAGGTGACAAATAAATAAATAGTGTGAAACTTCCTATATATATATATATATATATATATATATATATATATATATATATATATATATATATATATATATATATATATATATATATATATTTAAGGCCATTCCCATCATAACAAAAAGGCTATTTTCTTTATTCTTAGCAGAGCGATATCTCTCAGATTTTATTTCCCTTTCAAAGTTGCAATGGGATGTATGGAAAGGCAAGATAATGAACAAGAATTCTAAAACAAGTCAGGCCCTAAGAAAGGGGGTGGATGGGAAGCTAAGCAAAGTGAAGAAAAAAAAAAAATTCAGCTGATGGCTGAGTCTGACTAAGGAGAGTCATTTGTCTATCACATTGACCCGGTAGAGGGCAGTAATGACTAAACAGCTGAGATTATCTCAAGCCTCAGAAGATAAATAATTGCCAGCCAGTTAATTGAGAAAACAAAAACAAAATAAAAATAAAAAAATATTAGAAGAATGCAAAGTTATTTTCACTTTTATCCTATCTTACAGATTGGAGAAGCAAAAACAGAATGGGTGTTTGTAAATGGGCTCATATGCATAGTGTGTACGCGTGTGTATGTTAGCAAACCATCGACCTATGTGCTTGAATACATACATACATATCATTATCATATTTAGTTTAATGTCCGTTTTACATGCTAGCTTGAATTGGACAGCTTTTTGAAGTTAACTTCTAAACTAACCTATCTCTTTAAAGTCTTTATCTCTTTCTCAAATTCATTATCAATTCCTCCCCGGTTTTCCTTGTGATCTTAACCTGCTACCTCAACTGTTCTACATCTAACCCAAAATCTTGCATCCATTCTTTCAACGTCGCCATACCATTAAAGTCTTCTCTTCCGCACACATCTTCATCATGTCTAAATTTAATCTTTCTACATGGCCATCAGAAATAAGCCTGTCTTTAAACATCCATCTCGTATCATTCTCGTATCATTTCTCTCCATGCAACGCATGTCTTCAGCCCCCATAGGCCAGATTTCACTTCCATACATTATACTACGTATATATATGCCTTATACACCCTTCCCTTGGTTGGTAGTGGTAAAGCACTGCTGGTTAGTAATAGCAGAAGTTACTTGAATTTATTCCATCTACTAATTGTTGCAATCATATTTGCACATGCTCACTCTAATGGTATCACCTAGGTAACAAGACTTCTGAATGACATCCAGAATAGAAGAGCAGGTCTATTTTGGCAACAATTTCTTATTTAGGCATGCTAAAAAAAAAAAATTTGTATCTTTAAATAGTTTTCTCAATACTTCCATAAATCAGTGGGCGAGGAAGTTGGTGTAGTAGAGATTCAAGATTGTTGTATGGTCTATCTCAAGTGATTTCAATCTTATCAGATAATGATCAAAAGTGCTTGAAAAAGTACCATGTAACAACCTTGTGTCACCTACCACAGCAACTTCCTCTGATATACAAAAACTCACCCGAATAGTTAAGTGTATAATAAAATTTTTTTTTTAAATGCAAACTGCAGTTTTTCATCAAACTGATTTGGAGATCATATATATATTTTGTTTATAGAAAGTTTTAGATGAGATAAGTCATTGCTACGGTCGATTTCAAACCCGATAATTAGGGGCCGTTTTAGATACCCATATCAAGCTCTCTTCAGCCAACACTCATCTCAGAGGAGAGAGATGAGTATTGGTTGGAGAGAGCTTGATATGGGTATTTAAAGCTGTCCCTAATTATCGGGTTTGAAACCGACCATACCAATGACTTATCTCATCTAAAACTTTCTGAAACAAAATGTATAAATAAACGCTCTTATTTTCGGATTTTCCGTATAATTGAGCACTCTGCGGGTTTTTTTTCTTCTTTAGAAAAAAAAACTAATTATTCCATATATACACAGAGTGGGGCAGAGCAACTTACTTTTTTGTTTCAATTGATATTCCAAATAAGCAAGTTGCTCTGTTCCACCATATATATTTCTTTTTTTATCTAGATAGGTTTGCCTTACCACGGAAAATTTATTTTTCAGCTTAATTTTATTATTCTATATATTAGTGCTGGGACGATTAATCACAATCGGGAATTGGAAAAAATAAAAAATCAGAACTTTTTTGGTGTATTGGAAAATTTTATGTCGAATTTTCGATGGTAAAAGCGATTCTTTAAATTTTTCATTTTTGTCTTGCTTTTCCATTGATGAAACAATATTTATTGATTTTAAACTACCAGTAAAACTAAAATCTATAAATCGACTCCTACCCCCGCAAGCATATTTTTACGTTTCCAAAAATATGTGTATAGTACATGCAATCTGCTTTTAGAAAAAAAAAAAGAAATCTAAATATTTAGAAATTTAATAAGAATCGGAATCAAGTATTTAGAACAAAATCGGTAATTATACCGGAATTGGGAAAAATATTGGAATCGTCCCATCACTTTCCAAAAATGGTAATTCAGATATGAATTCCAAATCAGACTTTACACATGTTAAGGGCTCAGTACTCGTTATAAGTAGAGCTCTATAGCAGTAATAAAACTTACATTTTTTATATGAACACTGTACTTCAATCAAATTGTCTATCCATTATTCTTCAAAATTGTTTTATTTCTGAGCGATGCTATACAAGTTTAACAAAATACTTCTGAAGAAGGGATAAACTATGAAACTGCAGTCAAGTATTTATATAAGTTACATCTATTATTTAGTACTGTATATATATGTTTATTTATACGAACATTATGGGCGACATAAGCATACATGTTTTTGCTGCAACTCCTTTAAAGAAGCGTCTTTAGGCCAAATTTTATTTCTTATCTAAATTATATATATATATATATATATATATATATATATAAAATATATAAAATAGTGAGATGTTTTTGAAGCATTGGGTGTGATATGTTTATAGGGAAGTAATTAAAGGCTATCAAAATGCAAAACATGGTAAGTTGTCGGTGTTGATAAGGGAAGAAAAAGAAATATGCGAGATAAATATATATATATATATATTATATCCTGGACAAAAAAAAAAAAAAAATTACATCCTGGACAAAAAAATTGAAGGCGATTTTATATCCAATTTTTTGTGAAAATTTTCTTGTGATTTAGCACATCTAAACAAAAAATATCATGAAATATGGAAAGATTCTGTTGGCACTTTGTCGTTTTTTGACAAAATTAGATTTTCAAGATATGTTGCAATAATTAACGAACGTAGCCTTTCTAGGATAACGTTAAAAAAAAAAGAATCAAAAGAATTTGCAACATTTGATTTTCAAAAAAATATGGTTGCTCGATGAACCCAAGTACTACTCAGAATTTCCTCAATCTCTCTTTCGTGCAGTTTTCTGAGCTTAACTCAATATTTTCTCATGGCTTGGACTTTTGCATTCCCCCATATATCCCCAAAGCAAGAAGGGATACACGCTGGAACTTAAACTTTTTTGCCCATTTAGAAAGACGTTCTTCTATTTCTGACTCTTAGGTCAGTGACGTTAAGATGAAACTAAATGACGTCACACATTGATTTGCTGGCATGCCAGTGTCGTTTTGCGAATCAAAATGTCCAAGTGAACATAATTGTACAATCAAAGCACTTCGCCATAAATCTTTAGTCATCACAAAACCCGACAAAGACTCTGGCGTTGTCATAATGGATCACCAGGATTACATCAATAAAATGCTGACTATCTTGGGGAACACCTCTAAATTTGTCAAATTAGGTCCGGTAGGTACACATGATTCTACTATCTCTATCGAGATTAAGTTCCAAAAACAACTTGTCAAATGGGTCAAAATTGGTGTTCTTCCCACTTTCATTTGTAATTTAATTCGACCCACTGGTTCTATTCACCCCCAGTTGTATGGTTTGCTAAAGACTCATAAAAATGAGGTATCGTTGAGACCTATATTATTAATGATAGGATCCTCTCAATACAAGTTAGCTAAATGGTTGACAAGTATCTTAGAACGCGTTTTGGAATGTTATAGTTTATTTTGGATTAAAGATTCCTTTACTTTTGCCAACATTATGCAAAACTATACTCACTATGATAAATTTGTGTTCTTTTTCTTTTGATATTTCTAGTCTTTTAACTTACATGCCACTATTAGAGACTTAATATCTATGCTGATGCCTTATATTGGAGTCAACTTCCAACTCCCCCAATTCCCGAAAATATTTTTGTAGAATTGAAGAAATTCGCCCATATGTCGATTGAATTCAGCTTTAATGATATTATGTATAAACAGATAGATGGTGTAGCCATGGGTTCTCTATTGGGACCAGCTTTGGCTAATATCTTTGTAGGTTATCATGAAGGTAACATCAGTGATATCACTGTACAACAGTATTATTTTGCATCGAACCCATGCATTGTTTTTCAACTAGACCTATGTTGTCGTACATTTGCAAAGATGTTCTTCCCACACTATAATAATTCTATTATCTATTTATTTATTCAAATGTAGTTGCAGTGTGCACTATGTTGGGCAGACATCGCAAAGATGGATTTTTGCTTAAAACAACACATACCATCAAGGATTCGTTATGCAAATTTTTCACCGTTGGATGTTCTGAGCAATACATATGGTTCTGCGATATGCGCGCACCTTATAAATAACCATGTGTGTGCCGTGAATTTCAGTGGTGACATGTTTACGATCCTGAGTAAATCGCACCTACCCTACCATCTAAAAATTCTAGAAACCATTTTTACTAAGTCCTTGAGACCTTCTCTTTGCAATCAAAAAGATAATCTCTTAGGACTTAATTCTATGTGAATTTTTTTCTCCCCTGTTGAGCGAGAAGCAAAACTTGGTTTACTAGCCTTTTTTCATTTTTCTTTTTTTTAAATAATGTTGATTGGTCTATATTTAGCCATAATTAAATTTTGTACTCTATAAAGAATTTTCATATATATATATATATATATATATATATATATATTTTTTTTTTTTTATTCAATAGTAAATCTTACTTGAAAAGTCAAACTTTTACACAGTGATCTAATCTATGTGACCATGTTCCATAATATATTTTGAGGAAAATTCCCTTACTTCAAAACAATTTCCAATACATTTTTCAAGGGATTTAAAATATCTACAATTTGATAAAAAGGATTTTCCTCAGTCACACACATTAGATTATTGTGTAGAAGTTTGACTATTCAAGTAAGACTTACTATTGATTAAAATATAACTTATAGAAAACCACTTGTTAGTGTCTTCGCTCTCAACAACAATAACTTTCCATTTCTTGCATTGTGACAATCTTTTAATACTTCTCTTGGCGTTGCCCGGTCATAAAATACGTTCAAATATGATATTTTAATTTTTTTTTGTTTTTTTTACATAGGCATCATCACTTATCAAGGCCCAGAGACCACTTGAGGATAAGGGTTAAGAGTGTCCAGTAGTCAATTGAACGATATAGTAACTGTTAGTAATAGAAATTAGGTAAATTTGTAAACTTAAGTGGAACGGCTCATCAAGTACTTGTTTATGTTGGACTTGAAGACAACCAGGAAAACGGAAGATAATTCAACAGGCGTGCAGTTCTAAGAAAGAAGCTTTTTTTTTCATGGAATCTACGTTTAGGTTTAGGCACAGATAAAGTGTGGGGGGAATTATTGATAGTATTTTCAGCTAGATGAGTGTTTCTTGTGAAAGTTTGGCGAGGGGGGACCATAGATTGAAGCTCAGCAAGCACTTGCCATGAAAATAACGATAAAGCAGAGACAAACACGCAACATCTCTTCTGTGAGATAGAGGTTGCAGAGAAGAGAAAAGGACATCTCCTACGAGGCTACAAAGTCTATTTTGGACTATCAAGGCAGGACAAGTCTTTTCTAGCAGTGCCTGCCCAAATGTGGCAACAGTACTCCATTCTTAGATGTACCTGGCTCTTATATAGATAGAGAATTGCGTCAGCAGTGAGATATCTACTGGATCGATAGAAGGATCCCACCATTTCTCCAGTGGCCTTGGCAACAGATTTAATGTACGTGTTCCATTTTAGCTCAGGAGCAAAGGTCAAGCCCAGAAGCTTATCAAAACATGAGGCCTCCCCAAGACGAGAGCCATTTATGCAGATTTTGTATTTATTATTATAGAGCCAATTCTCTATTGATTATTATATTGTACCCAATATATAGTAGTGATTCCAAAAGTTTTAAAAAGAAATATGACTTGGGTGCCATCAGCTAGAATCGAAATCAAAACAGCTTTCAGATAAGTACTGTATTTAAACACTTATGTATTAGTTAGAACATGAAATCCGACGATTCTTAACGGTCAAATCGTGCAAGCGTCTTATCTAGATTTATATGCGATGCATCTTATTATAAATTTTCCTAATGTCTGTCTGTGTGTGTGTGACGCGGTTTATCTCAGCCTACTGGCAACCCACCAAGGCAAGTAAGGTACCGAAATGAAGCTTATGACACAGCGGATGTTTTAGTGGTATTTATGTTTGGTGTATGGAAATGCAAAAAAAAAAAAAAAAAAAAAAAGATTTACTAAACAACGTTTTATTTACTGGATATTTTTCCGGTACAAGGACTCGAGTTTGCTCAGCTGGGCAAACTTGGGTTCTTGTGTGTATATATATATATATATATATATATATATATATATATATATAAAGATTCGAGCAAGCAAGGACGCCCGGACGGTCCACAGAGTTTTATAATTATTAAGATTATATATGAAAGGGGGGGGTGCATGTAACACACATAGGCGACAATTTTAGAATTAATACAAACTAATGGCTAAAAAAGCAGATGCAGCTGAACAAAATACTTTCGAAAAAGTTCAATTTGATTGTTTTGAAACTTCTGGTAAATTTATTTTAAGAGGCAACAATTACATTTGAGAAACGAACATGTGTTAAAGAAAAACAAAGTTTATGATTCTTCCGACAAAGACCATAGAAAAAAAAATGAGTCAACAAAACTTTCGTCATAAAACAAAAAAAAAAAAACAAACAAAAGAAAAACAAAAAAAAAAACAAACTCACTATGATTTCCTCCCAGAAATATGATCAGACTTGTCCCCGTTTTTCAGCTTTTATTATTATTATTATCATTCAGGTCTCTTTTCTGCCCACGACAAAAATTGGTGCAAATGAAAACATGTTTACTTATGGGAACCTAGTTCTGAGAGTGCAATAATTTGGAACAGCAGATCAAATTGCATCGGCACTTGCAGAGAGGGAGAAAACTTACGCCTTCCTGCTGTCAGAAACCAAAATTCTTAAGTATTAATCAACATGACTGACTTTAAGAGACTTTTTACAGAATTGTCAACAAACAAAACAATATGGTAACTAGTTGAAATACGCATCCTCAAAAGGGTTCCGAATAATGGGTCACACTTGTTGCCTATTTAAGAGATCGGACCTCCAAACATTGGAAAAAAACTAAAAGCATATTGGTATGGAAAAACAGTACGTTAACAGAGATTACATAACTGAAATTATGAGCTTAGAAAAATAAATATTGTGCAGTTAGGCCCCCATTCAGTGGTCTTTAGTAAACATTGACACAAATCTTGACTCCATATAATTTTATGACTGTTGTTGTTGCTGTTAAAAAATAAATTGTTAACTATTCTGTCCTTTTTCATCCAACATTTTTTGTAGTTAAAGTCATCACACTGGTATGAACTCATGACTCCAAATTCGTCAACATCTTAGAAACTTTTTTTTTTTTTTTTAAATCGAATCTGGCATCATCTTATTTGCATAAGAGCAATGAGATTTCTCGTTACTTAATGAGCATATGGCATAGCAGCCATTGTTTTTTTTTTTCGTTTTTTTTTTTTTTTGCCTGTGACTGGACACTACATGCTGCCCCAAATCAGAGGTTTGTCAAAATTTTTAACTATTAGGTTGGTGCAAAAATTGTTTTTTGACATGAAGTTGAATGTAAAATAACATTTTTGCACCAACCTAATATTTGCTATGAGCGACGACCAGGCATTTATCACAGTTGTGGTTTAAACCACATTAAGACCAGAGATAAAAAAAAAAAAAAAAAAAAATGAGGATAAGACCCTAGATATCCCACGTACTATGGGGCATGGTAAACTGAGAAAGATGTGGTTGGAGCGTGTAATAACTGATTTGACTGCGTGCAACATGACTGATATCAACCTTTTGGATCGGACAGCATAGAAAGCAGGCAGATGTTGCCTGGTGTTGCTTACTTCAGAGCTTGGGACATTCACAGTACCTTAAATATTCAGACTATATGGTGATGATATATAAAAAAAACACGGCTATCTGAAATTAGAACTTGCATAACTAAAGTTATGAATTTGTAATAGTTTCAATTTGATAAAGTTAATCCCACAATAAAGGATCTTAAAAAGAATTATTTTTTTTGTAAGAGAGTCACCGCTTATCAAGTTCTGAAGGCCACTCAAGGATAAGAATGACAGAAGGTCGGTGAAACACTGAATGATTGGTAATAGTAGAAATTGGGTAAAATTTGATTATTTAAGAAAACAGTTCAAGAATATGTTTACATTTAACTTCAAAACTCAACAGGCCGGACAGTTCTAGGAATTTATTCAATTTTGTCCTGTGTAATAATAGTTTGACTCCTTTTTGACACCTGTAGTACCCTTTACATTGACAGATCATTCCTAGCAAAGGTGAACGATGCAAACCTAAACGATGCAAACTTAAAATAGTTAGAAGACATTTCTCCTCTCTTATATGTATATTCCTTTTTTCCCCCTCTTAACAAAAGGCGACTCAATAATTTAGGGAGTTGTGAAATCAGTTGATGCGGTCCCAGGCAGCGGAATCTGGTGTTGAATTCTAGCACCTATAAAAACCATGCTATACACCTTATATTCATTTCTTGTAAGAATTATATTTTAGTAAGAAATCACGAGCATTTAATAATAGGAAGTTACTTTCCACACATGATGTATATACGGACCAGTATTTCATGAAAATTTGACAATAAACATATTTTAGAATACGAAAGTCCATATTAATTTCAGAATGTTATCCAGATCTATGGATTTTTTAAAGGGATTCTTCAAATTTGAAATTGCATATTTCCAGTTTTCCTCATATCATTGATGATCGTTCACCCCCCTCAACAACTATCAGATTTATTTACAGAGTAATAAATTTTCGGAACAATTTGCTGAGCTACGTGAAGAATGTAAATTGTGTAAAAAAAAAAAAAAAAAGAAATAATAATATCGACCGATTTTATGAGTATGATATAAATAATTGTGTAGACAGTACTAGGAACTTTCATAGGATATATTTAAGAGATTCTGAATTTACTGGAAGACAAACCAATACGATGAAGAAAACCAGGAGGGGGAAAAGAACTGAAAGGGGGGAAAAGAACTGGAAGGGGGGAAAAGAACTGGAAGGGAGGAAAAGAACTGGGAGAGGGGAAAAGAACTGGAAGGGGGGAAAAGAACTGGAAGGGGGGAAAAGAACTGGAAGGGGAGGGGAAGAACTGGAAGGGGAGGGGAAGAAAGAAAAAGGGGGAAAAGAAAGAAAAAGGGGGAAAAGAAAGAAAAAGGGGGAAAAGAAAGAAAAAGGGGGAAAGAAATGAAAGATTAAAAAAAACAAAAATGTGAATGTTGTTATTACAACATTCACATTTTTTGTGCATTTGGTTTCAACCGCAGTGAAAGATATCATGGTAACCCGATTCGAGTAAGCACCAGAAAATAGTGCATCTGAGACCAGATCTTAGATCTATTCAATTGCTAAAAGTTAACTTTTCAAGGATAAACAGCTCTCGCTGTGCACACACTTGCACTTATCGCAGTATACAATTAATTCAAACATGATCATACTTCTAAGTAAATGTTCTAATACAGGTCAATATCAAAATTTGTGATACACATTTATTATTATGCTATAGCTCGGTTAATCAACGTTTGTTATTCTATAGATTTTTTTTTTTTGCTTCTATATTTTAATCATACAAAATGCACACAAAAATATTTGACGATTTTAGGATTGAATAGCGTTTGCAAAAAAAAAAAAAAAAAAAAAACTTTTCGAATTTAATTGTTTCCCTTAGCAAATAACTCGCAAAGTGATCCATCTCTTGGTAAGCTTCTATCACTGTAACGCTCTCTCAATGTATACTAGTTGATCCCCGATTTTTTATACACTGTCACATCCATCATTCCTCTTTCTTCATAGCAGAAAAACCTGCCGTTTCCCGAGATTAAATGAAGAGACCTATGTTCCTAGCCAATAACACCAGATTACCAATTTTTTTCATTCTTATTTTTCATATTTTACCGGTCCGATTTTTAGATGACCCTGAATATCCCCAGCATTGATTAGTTTCTTCGAACTGCACACCTGTGGAACAGTCTTCCGTTTGCCTGCTTTCCAGCTGACTACAATATGGTCTTTTTTAAGTCTAACGTAAACAAGTTCTTGATGAACCGTTTCCCTTAAGTAATCCAATTTACCAAATTTACATTCCTAACAATTACTATGATATTGTCTCTTTGACTACTGTACACTCTTTAACCATTATCCTCGAGTGGCCTCTTAGCCTTGATAAGTGGTGACTCCTACGTTAAGAAAAAAAAAAAAAAAAAAAAAAAAGATATTCATTGAAATATTTCCAATAATTCATAGATAGGTTTTTACCCACTCTCCACCACTGCATCACCTCATGTTTTCTGGAAATCAATGAGTACTCTTGTGTACTCCTCTATATTCTTATTTTTTTTTTAATTTGCGTAAATATTAGGTTAATAAAGTAAAGCATTGTATTTCCTTTGTATGGATGTAACAAATGACTGCAAATCCAAAGATAATGCTGTGACCCCTATCATTAAAATGAAAAAGACTCATCTAAGCACACTGAGCAATATAGTTGGTAATAGGAGGAGAGAGTCTAAATCCAAAATCCTAGGAAAAGCTTGGAAACAAACAGCAACTACAATTTAAATATAACAATATATTTTCAATAAATATTAACGATTTGTTAACTTAGATACATGTTTGAAGCTTAGGTCTCATCTATGTAGAAAATGATAATTACTGACAGTCAAGGGATTCGAACCCAGTCATAAAGTCATCTTTGACTTTGTAGGCTGGCATTCAAATCCCAGGATACCAGGAATTAGCATAAGAAATGGAATTAACTTCTATTGATATCAATTAGGTGACTATAAAAAGTAACTACTCAGTATTCAATGACAAACATGCCAAGTTTGATCGCTTATTCTCAATTCAATGACTCATTTTCTCAATTGAACTTGATACCAAAATGTTAAAAGAGGAGATTCTAAAATTTAAATTATATATATATATATATATATATATATATATATATATATCATACGTTTAGAAAGCCAAATCACAACGCAGAAAAATATTTTACTTGTTTTAAATTAAAATAAACAAATATTTTACTTGATTAATATTTATATATTTTGGAGTATCTCCATCTTCATAATTTTGTTTCGTTTCTTTTTTTTTCTTCTTTCTTGCCATGTTAAGTTGAAGAAAAAAATAACTAGTCTTTCAGCGGTTGCATTTTGAAATCCCGGAACAATGCGTGACTACGCGAGATTTACATAAGGGTTTTAGTTCTGTTATGGGAGCATTGATTAAATTTGATGAAAAAAAAATACATATTTTCTTTTATCAATTTTAAGGATGAAGGTTAATGGATACCATAATGGAAATTTAATATGTTAATTTTAGAGGACGGCTCTTCAAGAATCTGTTCACATTAGATTTGAAAATGCTATAATCAGTTAAGCAGCTCCATGGTATCATGCTACACAGACAAGCAGTTCTAGGAAAAAACTTTGCTCATGGAATTTTTGCTTACATTTATGCACAAATAGAGAGTAAGAAATTGCTTAAAATTGTTATAACCGGTCGAGTGTTTGTCGTGAAAGACTTACAGGAGGGAACGATAAGAGTGAAGCTCAGTCGAGCACCTACCATGAAAATAATAATAGAGTAGAGAGAGGCTCGCAATGTTTCTTCTATGAGAAAGAGGCAACTGAAGGGAGAAAAGGAGTTACACTTAATTGTGAAATTGTCTCATAACCTATGTAAATAAAACAGTAAACGTACGTGTGTAAATATTTAACAGATAAACTCTTAAACTTCTGTTCACATAACACAGAAATTAACAGCCATATATCTCCAAGTTGAAATGCAAAATGTTCATTTCGACTGGCTAACATTTTTTGTGCCATGTCCAAATTCATTTCTTCAAGTCGTTTAATATTAAATCTTTCTGACTTACCTCTCGATAGCTACATCGGTAGGAGGTGTGGCTGGAATACTAAACGTTTTGGTTTCGATTTCGATTCTAGCTGAAGGCACCCAAGCCATTTTTTTTTTTTTTTTTTTTTTAACTTTTCAAATCGGTACTATATATTTGGTGCAATATAAAATTCAATAGAAAATTGCCTCTGTAATAACAAATATGAAATCTACATGAATTAAAATATGTTTCAATGTAGTTTACAATCCGGCAAGGCTGGGCACCCCTCACTAATTGTATTAATAAAGATGTCAGTATGGGCATTCCCATCAATCAGCAATAATATACATCAAGGATTTTTGTACAAACCTTAAGGATGAGGCGTTTATTTTAATTCGGTAAATTTATTAGGATTTTTTTTTTGTCTTTAAAATCAAGCTGTATATACAGCTATCCAAAATTACCTGGGGGTACCAAACATTATGAATAAATATTTGAAGATCTAAAGAATTTGAAGAATAAAATCTTTTTCCAAAATTACTGGATTCAGCATTAAATAAGCCAGAAAGGGTTGATATACTGTATAACAAAACATCCAAAGCAAATCTTGCCCCCCGGGGGGGGGGGGCATGGACATCAAAATAGTAGAATTAGGATAAAGCATGCTTACATTTTTAAAACTCTTTTAGTAACTAGTTCAATAGAAAAGAAACTAGAAAAAAACAACTGACTGATTGACCTACTTTCAGTGTTTTTAAAACAACTATCACTAAAAATGAAATAAAGTCTCGCCGCTAAATTAATAAATATTTAAATATTTATTTTCTCATTATTCATAACAGTAGAAGATTGTGTTTTAAACAAAGTCAATTAAACAAAGAAAATTAACAGAATAGTTTTGGCATGGTGAAATACGCACACATTTTTCCGATTCCGATACCTACAAATGTTCTGATTTTTTCCAATTCCCATTAATCGTCTCAACACTAGTAGGAATTGTCATAGTGAATGGTGTAGGACTTATTTCCAGCTATTCTTTCTGGTATGCATGTTTCGATGGATTTGCTGCAGCATTCGATACCTATTTTTTTTTTTTTTCTTCGAAGATGGTAATGCTGGGTATGGGGCAGCCAAACCAGCTGCCCACATTGCCCCGCTTTTTATTGAAACCAAGCGAGAGCTCTTTTTAGTATTCTCGCTGTTCCCTTAAGTGCAATTTTCTGGATCTGTTTTGCACTTGGTTCACCAGGAATATTAGTTAGGTAGGACTTCAGGTTCTTCTTCATAAGCCCTGTGGCACCTATGATAACTGGTATGATCGATATCTCGTTAAGATTCCAGTTTCTTTTCATATCATACATGAGACCTTGGTATTTGGTCTGTTTCTCTCTTTCAGCTCTGTTAAGACCGCCATCATTAGGAACCTATTAGATTGTTAACTCTTATGACGTTTGAGGTTTTCAGCACACACACAATTATGACTTTCTTTTATACAGTAGATTATGTTTAGTATTGATAAAGTTATAGAATTTTTTTAAAAATTCTAGACCTTTTTTTCCCCTAAGTTTGTACCCCCACCCAATGCATTAACAGCTGTCATCTTGCAGTTGTGAACATCTATATGCAAACTAACGAGATTTGACCTTTAGGGAAAATTCAGACAGCCTTTTTATTTTGCAAGCAAACACTGACCCCTTCTCTCCTCTTATCTCGAAGGCCAACGAAATTAGGACAAACGCCTTTTCCTTATACTTTTATTTAGGAGTGAGTCATTTCATGTTTTTAGTATTCAGGAGTTTCAAGAACAAGCTGCATCTACCCGGTACTATCCGGGATCCTTTTTACTTTCAGTTTTGTTTGGCTTAAAGCAAATAAAACATGCTTTTTATTTTATTTTATTTTATTTTTTATACCAAATTATATTTTTGTAATAGATTCATGAAAGTTACATTTAATTATTACTAAACCGTTTAATCATTAGATTATTAATTAAACCAAATTATCATGGTAATGTTTTAATCTTTATTAATAAAATTATTGGATTCAAATAGTTTCCAAAACTTTCAATCTGAGGATTTGAAAGCTAGAAATGGCTTTCTATTCATGATTTTTTTTTTGAGATGACGATTGATTATTAATATTTGGATGCTTTGGACTACTATTCTCATCTTGAGTGTTATTTTTATGTTTTGGTCAATGTAATCTATGACTTTCTTCAGGTGTATCTTGTTGAACTCGGGAATTTGCATATAATTTCAAATGGAACTCTTTATTTAAACCATGGGGGTGGGGGCAGTATGCTTCCATTTAGTCAGCTACGACTGGGAAGAAGTCTTAAGTAGTTCACAATTGTATTTTGAGTGTTGCCAGCACTAAGGATTGAACCTTCGACCTCCAGAAGATTGTAACTTAAAACTGAATTTTACTAAATGCTTTATCCACTATGCCACGGCCTTTGTGGACAAATTCGTCAGAAAGATTAGAGTTTGACAAGATACATCTGAAGGTTGGAAGCTGCATTGATAGGAAAATTCTGAAAATAACACTGCAGATGAGAACAGTCGTCTGAATAATCCAAATAATATGAAGTGACTTTCTATTCGATAGTTTAAATATTTTCCCATTCCGAAGGATTCCAATTCATTTTTTTTCTCATCTCTTACATGATTAAAATGGCTGCCTTGTTTACGAAATCTAAATGCATTCTGGTGGATTATTTTTTGTAATTATTTTTAAAATAGGATTTTAAATTTTATTACATTTTAAATTTTTATTAAAATTTGATTGTTATTTTATTACATTTAATAAAAGAAAATTATTTAAATTTTCCCAGTGACGAGAAAAAAAAAGAAACAACAAAAAACACAAATGCAGACACGTCTCACATTTTTTTTTTTTATATTTTACCGACCTGATACAAACACTCAGACAGAAATTGGATAAGAATCTGGTAATAAAATCACTTCTATATCTCGATTCGGGGAAAAGCATACAAGCATATATACTAAAAAAAAAAAAAAAAAAAAAAAAGTGACCCGTTTGGTCACCCAATAAGCTCGGGTTAGATTGTCAGGTTAGAAAAAAATTGAATTTGCAAAGCCAGTTAAATTTTTAATAAGTAAAAAGAAATAAAAAGACAATCTCAAATTAGTCTCTTTCTGCTCGTTATTGTTCCCCTTCTGTAGTTATAGGTTAAATGATATTACTACAATTCATGAACTTCCTTTTGTTTATAATCAATAACTACACTTTAGGTTTTTTCTGTTATTACTTTTAACTGTTACTAAACAGAAAGAGACATGAGTGATAAATACTATATAAAATAACAGCAAAGCATCGAATAATATATAGTGAGAGGGTGAGAGTGATAGAAGCTTAGTAAAAGATGGATCACTGTGATTTGTGAATTGCAGCTGATTAAAACAATTAAAATATTTTTTTTTCAATCATATTTCCATCCTAAAACTGATGAATATTTCAGCATGTATTTTGTGAAATCAAAAAACAAACTTGGTTTACGTCATATCAGCCCTTGTTAATGCTCTTTATGACAAAATCATGTTTGTAATGGTATAGAAATGATTTTTAGATTCAATTGTCTTGCAGATGTATATTTTGAAAATGTTTTTAAATCGGTTTTTATTTAACATTTGAATGAGATCCTAACAAGCAATACTATTCTGGGGGCAGAGTAGACCTGGGAGTAATCGCAACTAAGTAACTCCACAAAGCTACTAAATTTGAACATTCAAAACACCCATGATAAGTCCAGAACTAAGTTTTTTTTTTGTTTTTTTCATAATTATAAACGGATTTTTGGTTGGAGAAATAATTTATAAAATGAATGGGAGTTTCCATAATAGGATACAAGTTTCAATCAAAAATAAAAAAAGGAAATTAGGGATTAAAATTTATTAATTAGTAAGCTTTTAATGACCCAATTTTAAGGGTATGATTTCCGCGGGTTACTCAAGGCCACAGGATATGGATTCAGCCAAAGAATTTATGTGAAACTTTGTTCTTGTACCAAATCTCCATATTAAAAGAGCTGAGGGCGAGGGGTGGGAGCAGTTCAAGCGGTCTAATTCTTTTAGAATAAATCGTGTTTATTCTAAGTTACAAAAAAAAAAAAAAAAAAAAAAAAAAACGTTGCTACGGCACACGTTACTTATGTAATTTGTTTTATAATGATAGAAACTAAATCCAATCTATATATCTATAAAAGTGAACGTGTCTGTGTACATTTCCTACGCAATAACTGTCAATTTTCAGTCTACAGACTCGATATTTGATATACAGGGTACTGAGATTTGGGAAAATCTTTGTAATCCCTTTTAGGCCAGAAATTTGGCTGTTAAGGGGTCAAAGTTCAACGATTTGACTGTTGAGAACTACAAAACTCCACCAGTTTTGGGTCAAAAACACTGAAGTTAGAT
Organism: Euprymna scolopes; assembly: GCF_053919585.1. Classification (NCBI taxonomy): domain Eukaryota; kingdom Metazoa; phylum Mollusca; class Cephalopoda; order Sepiida; family Sepiolidae; genus Euprymna; species Euprymna scolopes. The sequence goes on from NC_136492.1 coordinate 61,021,885, forward strand.
CTATGTCCAAGGAACCTATATCTAAAATTAACTTGATTTGAGCCCAAAACAATAAATGTTAAGGGGCCATAATAGGGGTCAAAGTAAAAAAAAAAAAAATTGACTGCTTTTTTTTTTTTGCTGCTCAACATACACCTCCAAACACCCGGGCAACGTCGGGCTGAAATGCTAGTATACTTTAAAATCAACTTTTGTCAAAAAAATGATTTTTCTCAAAGAGATACCATTTCTCAACAAGCATTTACTGAAAATCAGAATTTAACGTGTGGCAGTTTACACAAGCAGGTAAATGAGGTTAATACATAAGTAGGCCTTTGCAAAAGAGTATTATTATAATTAGTCAGTGACCTAAACACTATACAATCATTTTAACACTTTCCCCTTGGGCCTCCAAAATCTACAGATAAGAACATTCCAGTAATGATGTGGTCCCTGTTAATTGCTGTGTACTGCTGTTCCTGTGCAGTTCCCGGAGGTCCAACCTCCCAGGCTTTGCCTTCTCTCTTTGATAAGGGGTTAGTTTATTGCTAATCACCTGAGAATGCTGATAGGGCTGCCCAGGCGCTTTTTGCAGATCAGAATGCCCTTCCTCGGGAACACTGACTTCTCAATCCCACTTACCGACCTTGGTTGGTTGGTTGGTTTTTGTTTTACAGCATATCAACCCTTTTCGGGTTATTTAATGCCGAATCCAAAGATTTTGAAGAAAACATTTTTTTAACAGAATATATTTGTTGTTTTCATGTCGGTTTCTATTTAACCCATAGTTGGGACCCTAACAGGTTCTACCACTCCGGGTCAGAGTGGACCTGGGAGCAATGGTAATTTAAGGGTGGCTCCACACTCCCCAAAGCCCACAAGCTGGGGCCTCACCACTGGATATAGTTTAAGGTCATATCCAGGACCACCAACCTTGGTATCAGAGTCCTTGCAGTGGAAGAAAACAAAAACCTCAACACTATACGATGAGTGGACAAAGTGACAGCATACAAACATAAGAGGGGGAAAAAAAAAAGTTTTAACCTGCATCTTGACAATTGTTGAAAAGAATTTCCTTTTTATTTCAGACAAACTTTCCATCTAACACATAAATTATGTAATTTTTCCGCACTGGGATATCTTGAATAAATGTAGATTCTAATTTATCTTTCATCCAATTTCAAATATGCTACAAACTTTGTACCCACTTTAGAAGATAAACCTGATATAATGGTCCACATTTGTGAGATGAAAAGAAACTGTAATCTTAAGATCTCTATCATTCCATTTATTATAGGAGCAATTGGACTCACGAAAAAGAATTTCAAAAACTACCTGGCAAATATACCTGGTGAAATAAGTGCAAGAGAGATTCAAACAATTGATGGACGGCCAGAATCTTAAAAAGCTCTCTCGGTTGGAATCTATGTGATAGGTGAATGTTTGGCATCCGGTAGGATGCCTCATCCCTCACCAGCTTGAATAATAAGAAAATTGAGAGAAAAAAAAAGGATGCCGTTGTTAACTAAGTAATTAGTTATGCAGAGTTCAAATGCTATGGGATTTACCCATACGCATTTATAGGATCAGGAATTTATCCCCTACTAGCTAATGGTAAAGTAACAACGTGTTTAATAAATCGTTTACAACAAATATTTTTTAACTTTTAAAAAATGCTGAAACCTGCAATATATTATTACTTTATAATAAAAGAAAATGAGGCAAAAACAGGAAAATTCACTTAGTTAAAAAAGATACTCTTCAATAACATACTAAAACTGAGAAACTTGTATGTTTGACATGCTTGGGAGGATGATATAATAGTAAAGGTACTACACTGCTCCTTCAAAGGGGAGGTAATGCCTAGGAGTATGGCATTATGAGAACAAAAAGATACTATTCCCTCTCCTCTCCTCGAATTGAGCAGTAAAAATTAAAAAAAAAAAAAAAAAATAGTAGATAGGTTTAAAATATTATAATAAAGTGAATTGAGCATTAAAAGATAGCAATAGTATAGTTTCGGCCTCGGACAGGCAGATGTCAAATCTCTATTAGTAATAAATACAGAGAAAGTATCAAATTAAATATTTGCATCAGAATAATGTCTATATAATTCTGATGTAAATATTTTTCTAATTATGTTGTGATCTAATTTGTAGACAATCAATTTGCTGTTTTGATACCTCATTCTAATACAGCTTCCTATTCCAGTAGCTTCTTTTCAAGAACTGCAATCTTGTGAAACTTTCTGCTGATTGTTTTCCTCCGACCTATAGCCTTTATCTTTTCCAAACTAAGGTCAGTCGGCATCTTTGCAATAATCATCTTTCATCCTTTTTAGCTCCTCACATCAAGTAGTTTCATGGCATATCTGAAGTGATTTTCATAAAAAAAAAAAAAAAAAAAAAAAATGAATACTGAATTCTTGTAGGAATGGTTCAGGATAAGAATCTTAACATTAGATTTGAAATTTGACTGAAGTGTGATCTACGGGGAAGCAGTACCATGGCAATGTGTGCCATAGACAGGAAGCCCCTGCGAAGAAGGTCTCTAGCAATTCTGCTTAATGTTAAGCATAAATAGAAAGATATGAAAGTTTTCTATGGTAAAAAAAACAAGTTTTTATTGTGAATGTTTTACATGGAGAAACCAAAGATTAGAGCTCAGTCGAGCAACTTCCATATTGAAATCTCAAACATGGTAATTAGGAAAACATTATAAGCAATCAAAACTACTATAAATAAAAATAGTAACCTGTGAATATTTTCTAATTGCTTTTGCGTTCCGTCATAAAATAAAAATGTTTGATATGTCATAAACCAAATCAAACATTCATTTCATCATTATATTTGGTTTAATGTTAGTTTTATAAACTGGCTTGTGTTGGATGACTTTCAGAAATTGACTTTCAAAGTAACATATGTTTTACCAGATCTTTATTTGTCTCTCAAGTCCATTCTTATCACTTATTCTTGGCTGTCTCCTGTAAACTGATCCTGTTACCTAAACTTTCCTACATCTACTACCCAAGTTTCTTGTCCATTCTTTCAACATAGCCATATTATCAAAGTCTCTTGTTCTACATCTTACACAAAAACTTGCAGCATAAGTATTCAGTAAATTGACTCTTCTGAAAGTTGAAGGTTCAATTCTCAGTGTGGGCAACATTACGAATAAAATTGTGAATTAGTTAAGACTTCTATCCGGTTATGGTTGATGAAATGAGAGCATGCTACCTTTGCGCATTAAATAAAGAGTTCTGTTCAAAATTCCATAGAGATTCTCCCAAGTGTGGCAGACAAAGACCCCCCCCCCCGAGCCTGGCAGACACAGATTCCCCCTCCCCCCGAGCTTGGCAGACACAGATTCCCCCCCCCCCCCAGTCTGGCAGACAAAAATTCCTCCCCGAGTCTGGCAGACAAAGATTCCCCGAGTTTGACAAGATATATCTGAAGAAGGTTGGAGGTTACATTGACCAAAACGTGAAAATGACACGTAAGATGTGAAGAGTAGTCCAAATAATCCAAATTCCAAAATGGTTGATATGCTGTAAACAAAACGAACCAACGTAACATGTCTTATAAGTATTTTATTTTGGCAGGCAGTAAAAAATGCGAAATGGATTTATATACCATAAAAGAAAAAGCAAACCATCAGGTCTTTCCACTTTTAAGCTGCTCAACATTAGAGGGAGATAACTGCAGAGTCATAAAATATGCAATCTTCAGCTCATCACCAGGGATACAGTAAAAGAAAGAAACAGACTCTTGTACAGACAGCATTAATGAAAGTTAGGTACACAGAGGCAGCTACCATCACCACTCCTGTGAGGATTGTTGTCAGAATTAGAACTAATCAGGGAGCTATAGAAGAGGAAGGGTCACATTGAATTATTATTAGGCCATGCAAAGCTTTAGGAAGGAAGTGGTGAGTGTTGGCTTTGAGAGGCAAACTAGGATAAAAGCCAGATGAACTAGTTTCGAGCCTTGCCAATAGGAAATGGTCATTAGAGAATGCCAGTAGATTTACTTGAAAGAAGAAAGAACATTAGACAAGTTGTAAGCCATTGAAGATTACCCCCCCCCCACCACTTTGACTGGAGCAGGATTTCTATAGCAATGGCCAAACATCACCAGCGATTAACTTATGAAAGCTCAAATAAAAACAACTCATTAAGATAATACGATTGATACTCACAAATTTATTAACTCTAAGTTATACAATAGGTAGACATGACAAACCACAGCAAGGAAACTAGTCTGGGTGAAGGAAAACATGATGCTAGCCGTGAATCTCAAGCCTTGATATGGTAAGTAAGTCTTAAAAAAAAAAAAATTAAAAAAAAATAAATAAATATCCCACAAAATTGCTTCAGCTTTACAAATATGGCCAAACCTGTGTCGATAGATGTAGGAGCCGACCCCTACACTGCTTAAACCGGTTTCCTCCAAAGGAGGAAGTGTTTCATAATAAGATCAAATTCACAAACGGTTTCGAGTCAATGGTATAACCTGGTCAAGGGAAATAACATTAAGTTCTTGCAGTTTGTACAGGGTGTCAACTTCCTCCTACATACAATGCCTGGTATTCCCAAATGGTCACCCATCTGGCACTAACCAGTCTCAATGTTGCTTAATTTTTGTGATCTAATGAGAACCAGTGTGTCACTATGATTATGTTGTATATAAAGATGTAGAAAGTGGTTCCTTTAAAGTGACCAAAATCACCCTGGAACATTCAGAAATGATTAATGGGACTATTGGAAATTCAAAAGTTGTACCCTTCAACTTCTGGACATTGCTGGCATGTTTATGAGGGTCTATCTCCACAAGTTTTCTAGGAGTTTGTAACATATTTCTATTTCATGGATGTATGGTGCAAATGCAGACCCTAAACTGTAGCATTTATCTATTTTGATGATGTAGTTTTAGAATATACTAGCAATTCAGCCTGGCTTTGCTCGGGCCCTATGTACTGTTCATAACTTCAGGTGCATGCATATATATATATATATATATATATATATAGTAGCATCCAAAACTAAGTTGGTTGGTTGGTTGTTTGTTTGTTTTACGGCATATCAACCCTTTTCAGGTTATTTAATGCCGAATCGAAAGATTTTGAAGACAATTTTTTTAATAGAATATATTTGTTGTTTTCAAGTCGGTTTCTATTTAACCCATAGTTGGGACCCAAACAGGTACTATCACTCCAGGTCAGAGTGGACCTGGGAGCAATGACAATTAAAGGGTGGCTCCACACTCCCCAAAGCCTGCAAGCTGGGGCCTCACCACTGGATGTAGTTTAAGGTCATATTCAGAACCCCAAAACTAAGGGATAAAATTTTAAAACCTAATATTTGTTAGAAATAACTGTGAAAAGCTGAAATTTTGACAACTGGTAGTCGTTATCATCCATAATAGCATACTAAAATTTGAGTCATTTGCAAAGGATAGAAAAAGAATGATTATTTTCAAAATAGGAACGTCTAAAAGTAACAAGAAAAAGTTGATTTTTTTTCTGTCTGTTTTTCTTAAAGTAAAAACTAAATTTTGAAAATAAAAAAATAGAAAGTATAAAAAAATGGAGAACTCAAGGGTGTAAGCAATTTAAGCAGAAATCTGATTTTTCTGGATTTAGAAAAAAATGGAGAACTTTCATCCCTTATACAATAAACATCCTCATCTATGTACTATTATATAAAAACTGTATGTGTGTGAGTTAGTTCATTCCCTATAGGCTCAAAAACGGCTTAGTCGATTTGTATGAAAGATTCTTTATGTGCCTGGCAGTGTTTTTAGATAGGTTTTGTAAGTATCAACAATCGATAATTGAAATAATCTGATTAAAGAAGGAATAGGCGATTTTGACCAAAGTTAACACCTTACGCAGCATAACCTGATAAGTGCATTTAAAAAGTTTTCTTATCACACAAGCCGAAAGGCCTGACATAAAAATCAACGCAAGGTTCTTTGATAGGACAGAGGCACTCTCGATATTAATGTTTCAGTTTAAAGCACAATTGCACCATGACACTTGACTTTTGCATTTTAAACTTTAATTAAAGGAACTATATATAAAAGAAATAATATAACATCTCTCCAGTGCAATGTAAACTACAATGTATTGTGAAAAAAATGGGCGATATCACAGATTTCGATGACAATAAAAATCTAGGAATGTTAAACATTTGATCATCATTGAATTCCTGGCTACGATAGGTCTCCCTGCTAGTCATAATTAATTTTTAGTCACGATTAATATTTATAATGTAGATAAGTAAATGCAATTAATAAAATCATGAAATGTAAAGACTTAAAGGTTAGGACAGATTATCAGAATAAGGCTGCCAATTTGACGCGTGCATTTGAAGTTTTAATTTAAAGAATAAACTCTTGGTAATATCTAATTAACTTATTAAGTAATCTTTTCTTTTTCTCACGTTTATAGAAGCATCTGGTTGTCAACTGAAATGTTTTTTAATGTTGAATTTTTAATATATTTTCTAAAATTTGACAATCATCTATATATATAAAAGCGAAAATGTATGTATGTATGTATGTATGCTTTTCCTTGATGTCCAGAGAAGCGCTTGCTCGGTTCACAACTTCTTAAAACTTTTTATATCATTTATAAATTGTAATATCTCAGAGTTATCCACGGAGCTCGCCTGTCTATTTAATTTTATTGACTTTCAAACGTTAATTATTCCACATTTCCTACATCGGCACGCGTTACATTCGGTTTTCGGTATAAAAAAAAGCGAAACTCGACTCTAATCACAGGCCGAAAGCCAGTTGTCTCAAGAGAGCTAAGTAACGTTTGTTCAATGTCGACTTCGTCATATCAGACTGTAGCTTTCATTTCGCTCCTCCTAATAAACAGGGAGCGGGTTTTTAAAAACAAACAAACAAACCGATTTATTCACCTCATTCAAAACTGTCCCGCACAAAATCGTAACTGCTGAATACCTATCGCCGTCACGTCAATCAAAAACGTGCACCTGTTTTTTTTTAACACTTTACTATTTTCCAACTGCGCGTCGTGAAGGCTTCGTTTTTTTTTTTTTTTTTTTTTTTTTTTTCACATTTTCGGGGTTTTTTCACATACCCCGAAAAACACCCGGGCAACGCCGGGTACCCCTCGCTAGTACTTTTATAAATCAGAGTTCATTTTCTGTAGGCTGCTTTTGAACCCAGTCAACGACGGGTACTTTTGCTAGTTTCTCATAAAACTCAGTTATAAGTTACACTCTTATAGAGGTTGAAGGTTCCCAGAGTTCAACAAGATACACCTGAAGAAGGTCAGAGGTTACATTAGGCAAAACGTTGTACGAATAGCACAAGAGAACAATAGTCTGAATAATCCAAGTTATCGATCCTCATCTAAAAATTCCAGAAACATGAAACACTATTATAGAGAACTCATTAAAGATGTAAAATTATTATTTTAAGAATAAGGAGGAAGAGATAAACCAAGGTTTCCCCAAGGTAAGTTGGCAAACAAGAATTCAAATTTTTAGCAAGTCTTCATGTAATAAAAGATTACCTGAACAGAATTGCTAATTTTGTGATATCAAAATACACACACACAAAAAAAAAATGGTTTACGTCATATCAACCCTTGTTAGAGCACTTTGACAAACGCATGTATTGTAATCATATAGAAATGATTTTTAGATTAAATTGTCTTGCAGATGTATATATTGAAAACAAACTTTGTAAACCATAGTTTCTATTTAACCTTTGGATGAGACCCTAACAAGTAATACCATTCTGGGGTCAGAATAGACCTGGAAGTAATCGCAACTAAGTAACTCACAAATCTACATAAATTTTAATACTGAAAACAGAGCTTCACATAACATTTTTTTTTTACAACTATGATAAAAAAAGAACATTTTTTTTCATAATTATAAACGGATTTTTGGTTGGAAAAATATTTTATAAAATTAATGGGAGTTTCGACAATAGGATACAACTTAAAAAAAAAAAAAAAAAAAAAGAAAAAGAAAAAGGAAGGAAATTAGGGATTAAAATCTACTAGTAGTAGGCCATTCAAATTCTTAGCAAATCTTCATGTATCAATAGATTACCATAACAGAATTAGTAATAGTTTCATAACAATTTGGTTCTAATAATAATAATCGAACTTTAGATGTTTCCAAAGTGCTTTTACCCGAGTCGTTTATTTTTATAACTATTAACACAAGAATAAACTGGCTAACTTGTTTACGAAAAAAAAAAAAAAAACGAAATGCATTCTGCTTTAATTTCATAATCAAATTATTTTTTTAATAACATTTTTATAAATTTATTTTACCTTCATTGATTCTTTTTAAATTGCAATAACTAATTGATTAATAGCAAAAGAAAAAAAAAATGTAATGTAGACACACACACACACGAATGAAAATAACACGCACACACACACACACGAATGAAAATAACACGCACACACACACACACGAATGAAAATAACACGCACACACACACACACGAATGAAAATAACACACACACACACAAATGAAAATAACACACACACACACACACACACACACAAATGAAAATAACACACACACACACAAATGAAAATAACACACACACACACACACCCCGGCCTAATTTCCAGATCCATATTTAGAATTCTTAAATTACTTTTGTAAGTGATCTCTTCAGATTGCAGCTTCCACAGCTCATTGCCTGTCTATGTTGAGCTCTGTTGATATACAAATACTAGTGCGGCCACCAACAGGTGGGTGATGATTGGTGTGTGTGCGCGTGCGCGCGCGCGTGTGTGCTTGCATGGGAGTGTAAGTACTGGAGTACACCTGCATGCCAGCGTCTCACCTCAGCATATACAGGTGAAGGGCAACGTTGAAGAAGAATGTTAAAATGCTGACAGATGGCAAAGAAGGCCAAACAACAAGACGACAACAATGTTATATAAACAATGAGATATCAGTAGTAAGGCTGGAATTTCATTCTGAGATGAACTGGAATGTCTTTCAATAAAAACTATTTTAGCTGTCTACATGCGATGTTAGTGGCTATATAAAATTTCAATTAACAAATTTCTTTTTCCTAGCTTTTATGAAAAAGGATTAGTAGGGCTACTTTTTCTTTAAAAACTTTTTTTTTTTTTTTTTTTTTTTTACTCCAGTGTAACACCTTATCAAGCCATTCGAATGTAAGGATCAATAAGATTGAAATTATTGTTAGCTAAAAGATTAAGAAGACTATGGGGTGGTTTTTAATAAGTATATATCAACAATGAACTTGAAGGTTACAAAGTTATAATTAGCAGGGAAGCAGTCCCGTGGTAATGAGTTCCACATGCGGGAAGTTCTTACAAAGTAGCTCAACGAAAATTCTGCTTGATGCAAGGAAAATGATAAAAAAAAAATCTTTTTGATGTGATAGAAAACGAGTTCTTGCTGCGAATGTCTTACTTTCTACACTTCTTCAGACACTTTTTGAATACACATCTCTCTGCTTCATTGCTCCCTATCTTATTCTCTTGCAAAGAGTTCAAAATAAGTCATCAGCAGTTGACTGACCTAGTTTCTAGGTTTTTGCAACAATTACCAATAAAAATAAAGTTTTCTGACCTCTACCCTCCAACACACTAATTTGGCTACTAGCAACCTCAAGGGGGTGAATATTACTCATTTTATTTTTATTCTAAACAAGCACAGAGTCAAACAGAATCAAATACATATCTTGTGTAATTTCTACCTTATTAACCGGAAATAGGATATTTCCTTTATTCTCATAAGAAGCAAAGGTATTGGTTATTACAAGTTTAAATCCCGTCCCACTTATTGTATTCAATTATGTGTTAACGTTTTAGAAAAGTATGAACACATATACCCTCCCCATAACTAAAGGTAAAATAGAAAAATTATGGTTCAACTAATCATATGCAATTAGTGATTGATATTATGCATTCTACTTTAGCGTTTAAAAAAATTTGTAAAATAACAAAACCAGAAGCAAAAGGAACAAAGAAAAAAAAAAGTTTTTTATATGGTCATCTTTGAAAATCAAATTAATAATATTGTTTAAAAAGAAAAAAAAAAAAAAGGCAATGATTATGACTACCTTAACTTAGGCTCGATTTTAACATATCTGCATCATATTATTAACCTCCTCACTGGAAGGTTACATAGTACGTTACACTGTTACGTCACAGAAAGAAAATCTCCAGGGACGTGTAGCATACAAGCTAATAAAATCTTTCTTGTTTCTGAACTGCTATTGTAGTTTGGACATTGCTGATTTCCTCTATGAATTGGCGAAAGATATTCATTTTTATTATTTTGCTACTTCTGCAGTTTATGAACCATGTAATAACGATAAGTCATTGAGCAGCATAAAAATCGAGAAGACCCGATTCTGACATATTTACCTTCTCAACAGAAGGTTAGACACAAGGTCAGATGTGGTTTTGAGATGCTAACTGTTGTGTTTAGGCACAATAGTAACAAGAAAATCAAGTTGAGGTTGGTTTAAGGAACAAGTGTATTTAACATCACACATACAAAAGGTAGGAAACAGGTATAACTGGCTTGCACGCAGCTAGTCAGTGGTAGTACTCTCGCTTCTTCCATCAGTGTAGGTATTACTGGCACTATATATATATATATATATATATATATATATATATACATATATATATAGTGAAAACCGGTGTAATTTCCCTTGTGTTAGAAAGGCCGGTGAAACACTAACGCACTATGATAAACACTCCAAACTACAAAAGATGTCAGAGCAGTCCTGTCAGTATTCGCTGGAAATAACGCCTCGGTGATTATCAATAAAGTAACCTCTTTTCAAAGTTGACCTCCAAGGATTGAACAGGACCATTTCCTTGTCTGATTGACACAAAGCCATTGTTAAACTGATTTGTATAATAATTCGATGCTATATCACATCAATGAGAATTTATATCTACAATTCAAGCAGTTTTTTTTTTTTTAATTCCAGTGCTAATATACAGCACAATCATGTTGACACACCCCGATTCTCGCCAGAGCACTGAAGTGAAGCAACGATGAACCTGGCCAGTACCAGATGGGTGACCATTTAGGAAAGCTGTATGTACCGTGCTGAATCGTAGAAACTTCCAGGTTAGTATCTGGGGGCGTGTTTAACTTACTGGGGGAGATGCACCCCCAAATCAAGATAGAAAGCAACGGGGAAACTAATGTCTTATCTTCGAGATTACCACAGCTCGACAATTTGGTGTGCCATGGTCACCGATATTGTTAAAATAGCATGGCCGCTGGTGATGATGATGATGTTATATATATATATATATATATCTCATTATAACTTTCATCTCAAGAGGAAAAAAAGGCAGCGTTCTGTTTCTGCTAGAGGAGGTTTGACGATGTTTACATATTCAAGTTTCAAGAGGACTTAAGCTTCCTTACAGCCATCTCTATATTAGTAAAAATATGTGATCACTTTACATACATGTGTTTTTCGCTCATATGTGACTCATACTTTTATTTTTCAAATTTAGTATTATTAATCTAATATTTATTTAAATGAACAAACAATAAAAATTAAAATTTTTAATTCTTTGTGTTGAGCTTAAAAAAATGTGCAGACAAGAAAAAAAAATAACGACATTAATGAATTCTGAAAGAGGACGAGTAGATACAGTCTAAAACTGATATTGTAACTGCTTGCATCATTCATTTGGCATTCAGTTGCAAATAGTGTTGCCAATTGAGGTTCTTATCTCGACAATCAGTCCACCAGAAACTGGGACATTTTCGTGGCCTTCTAGCCTCCCAGGCCTTGTATCCTAACTTTTGAGTAGAGCAAGTTGTCTTAGGCACACTCACCGGGGAATGCCGATGGGGCTACTTAGGTATATTTTGCAGGGACAGAGCACTGATATATTCTGCTAACCTTCCAACCTTGTGTCACACCCCCCTGCAGTGGGACAAAAGTATATACTTACAGTTTAAAATAGCCTTAAATTTATTGGAAACAAAATAAATTTTTAAATTATATCGCAATGAAATTGTTAAGATAAAAGCTATTTCTTAATCTAAAACGTATGTAAAATACTAGACGACCTGTAACCAACTCGAACAGTATTCATAATTAGAAAAATACCTGTCTCAGAGCGGATAAAATGAATTCCATAAATAGAACAGTTTCATGTCAATGTTATGTATTCTTTCAAACATTGAAATTAAGATATGATGATACTAAACCTTGCATCTGAAAGCCTTATTCTAATTTTGATCAAAATCCATTACATGATTTTGACTTTAGAAAATGTTTAAAATTGAAGGTTTAAGCTTAAGGAGCCTTAAGTAGCTGAAATTCAGAGAATCTTGCTAAATATATTTAATAACTAATGATTAAATTCAATACAAGTTTGAAATATATAAATTTCAAAATGAGAATCTGTGTCTATATTATGCCCTCTAAAAAAAAAAAAAAAAAAAAAAAAAAAAAAACCTTGAAAATACTCCAAAGAAACTAAAATTTAGCGATACACTTTGAAATATTTGTACAAAATAAATTGACATTTAAACAAATCAGACACAAAACCATTCAAAAGTGTGAGGTAAATGTTTTGTTAGTTATGCTGGGTCACAATTACTGAAGATGTCTATCCTACTCTTAACTAGAATCATTAATCACCATAATTCCGCATTTACTCCAGGAGCTGTCCTACTAAAGATTTCCATAAATAGTTAAAAATTTCATTGTGCAGAATTATAAATATGTCTATATGCAATTTTTGAATGGAAAGAATACCGGAGTGGGTGGAAAATAAAGGAAAAAATGGGTTCACTTTGATTCCAGCGAAAAGGCTAAGGCACAGCTGAACCTAGGACAAAATTTTCCATCTTGGTGAGAGAGCTTATAGAGATCTGCATTTAAACTCATCCGTAGAATGAACGCATTGTGATGACTGACCTTTTCCCCTTGCATTCAGCAAAATAATTATATATAATTCTGGTGCTTAGGTAGATTGGTGATCTTTTAAGCACATTTCAGGTGAAAACATTACGTACTTATGTGCTATGTTCAAATATGTATAAATTCCAAAAATTTATTTAAAAAAAAAATGATTCAGTAGATGTATGTGATATATTTCTAACAAAAAATTATCCAGGATTGCATTATGAAATTTTGCGTTTAAAAATGTCACACCCTTAATTTAAGTAAAGGGAGATAAGTCAGCTGGTCATACTGAATTGGTCGCACAATTCTTCCTCATACGAGCATACAATAAAACTCGATAAATTCTATTTTTTTACTTGTATTTTTCTACTGAATCATTTTGGAGTTTATACTAATTTTGCCATGACACGTAAGTACGTAATAACGTACTCATCTGAAATGTGTTTGTGTAAATACACCAATCTACACGAACACCATGATTCTTAATGTGTCTAATAATTAAAGATAAATATTATAGACATGTAGAAATATGTAGATAAATCTAAAGATAGTATCTAAAGTCATGAAGTGTTCGTGCAATTTACTAACCGGATAATTGTTCTCGTTTGTTTTTAGTTGTAAAAAAAAATCAAGGAAGCTGACTGATCTGACACTTGTGAAAAGAAAAAAAAAAAAAAAGAAAAAGAAAAAATTCTTTGAATAAAACTACATTTAGCATTCTTGGAATGTTATCAGGCATAGGGTGTAAGTTTCGCCTCAGTCAAGGGCAGGTTACTCATACGAACAACTATCAAGACCCCCTCTCCCACGACCCGATCCCCTTCTCCCTCTATCTTGTTGGTGTTTTCTACCTCTAGCTACAGGGTGCGTCCACTAAATTGTGAGAAAAATAAGTTGGCAGCCAATTTTCTTGAAGAAAGGTGTAATACACCCTTCCCTTACTCATTCGCATACCAGCCTTCCCGCTGCCCCAGTGTTCTCATACATCTGCCCTTGTGATGCTGAAGAGAAATGCTGGTTGAAAAGTTGTGCTCAGTAGTAGGAGGGGGAAAGATGGGAATTTTCAAATTCTTTAAAAGGATCCAAACCACCAATTTCCATTAAAAAAAAAAAAAAAAAAAAAAAAAAATTAACACAACTTTGACACATGTGCATAAAGAAAAAAAAAAATTAAAAATTTTAGATTAACAAAAAAATAAATAAAAGTAAATAAAATAAATAAAATAAATTTAGATTATCTAATTTCAGATAAGCTAGATTTTTGTTAACAAGTTCTATCTGAAAAGATATTGATTCACTATTCAGTTCAGTTTCAAAATATTTGAGCAACCGCTTTTGAGGTCAATTTGAAGAGATGCGTTTTTTGTGTTTATATATATATATATATACTAGCAAAGGTACCCGTCGTTGACTGGGTTCAAAAACAGCCTACAGAAAATAGACTGATTTATGAAAGTATGATAGGTTATGAAAAGGAAGGGTTGTAAAGAGATAGCTTCGAACTTGGTGGTATCAAAACCAAAGCAAAATATGATGAAAGTAAAAATAAAATAGATAAACCCCATAATTTATTATACAATACCTGTTCACACTGAAACAGGTATCACAATATTCTGTGGATCTATATTAAAAAACCTTGTTAAACTTTGTGACATATTTCCATTCTATGGAGACCAGGCGCGAACGAACACCCCATAATTTTATTATACCATATTTCTTCAAACTGAAACAATTATCAAAGTATACTTAGATAGATATGAAAAATCTTTATTAAAATTTGTGCCTATTTCCATTCTATGGAGACCAGGCGCGAATGCAGACCCCACAATTTTATTATACCATCCCTATTTCTTTCTTAGAACTGCACGCCTGTGGAACTGTTCCGTCTGCCTGCTTCCCTCTGGACTACAACTTGGATGTCTTCAAGTCCAATGTTAACAAATTCCTAATGAACCACCCCCTTAATTAAAAACTTCATCAAATCTCCGCACTAACGTAATGTACTTGCAATAACCCTTATGCCTAAGTGGCTTCCGGGCCTTGATAAGTGGTGATCACTGTGTAAAAAAAAAAAAAAAAAAAAAAAAATTTAAGTTAAAACATACAAAGTTGTGCGAGCCTTTTCTAGTCTCACACAAAAACACATTCACATTTCAAGCTATGTCATATACATACGCGCCCACGTCCACACACGTACATATATTCACGTTCGCGTACATACACTCACATTCACGTATATATACACACACGCTAACATATACACATGTACTCACACACGCGCACACGAACGCACACATGGACGACGTCACTTCCGCTTTCTAAGATAATATACACATGCGCAAATGACCACCGGAAACGAGTATAAAAGAGAGAGCAACAAGCGGCTCCTGCTTTTAGGACCAGCTCTCGACCAGAGAGGTTCGGCTAACCAGCCGCCTCCCAAAAGGGAGGCGCACGCTCGCGCGCGTCAACACCCCCTGTGACTAGGTATGGGGCACGAGCTAACAGACCGTATGTACACATTCAACTCTTTCTCTCTCTATCTACTACTGGTCCCTAAAAACACCACCGCGTAGCTGACTGCTAACATGGCGTACAGCTTAACCTCTATCCTCTTCTTTGTCTACACGCTTGACTATCATTCTCATTTCCACTACAACACTCATTTCCACTACAACACTCATTTCCCTTCCCACGCGCGAACAAACGATAGTGACCCGAACTTGAGATGAACACATATTTCCTATTCTTTCTACAACACCAGTTCCGCAACGAACATTGGTTACACACGCGCGGACATGAACACGTTATATCTAAAACATTCTTTCAACAGTAAATAAACGACGTTTATCTTATCCATCAATTGAGTCTTTGTTTCCTTCAATTCCATTCGTTTCATTATTTTCTTGTGGCGAGCTAGGATATTATATCCTGGTCCGTTACAAAGTATTCTTATGTACATCTATATCAAAAACACTTGTAAACGTTTTAATTTTTCAGTTTTTTTTATTTCCATACTTTGTGGACCAGGCGCAAACGCAGACCCCACAATTTTAATGAACCGCCGTTCTGCCAGATAAAACATACCCATTCTTGTGTCTCGATACATCTTTCATTATATGTAATCAGTTTTTTTTAAAATAGTCAACCATAGGAGCCTATTCGTAACCAGACACACAGACAGACATCCAGCTTTATATTATAGAAGATATATATATATATATATAGGCTTGCTTCAGTCTTAACAGACTATATACATTATAAGAGTGCCTGCACATGTAATTTTTGTGCCGCAATCTCCAACCACACCTCTCCTGAGTCGATACTGTTGAATACTAGAGTGGAGGTTCAGGACGACTGGAAACAATGCCGAGATAAGTGGAAAGTACATACAGCGCCTAGAATTCCCAAATAGTCACCCATCTGGTACAAGCCAGACTCAACGTTGCTTAACTTCGGTGATCTGACGAGAACCGGTGTGTCAAAATGATTATACCATATATATATATATATATATATATATATATATGTGCGTGTGTGTGTATGTGTATGTATGAGAAAAATATGCTTTCCCAATTATATTTCACTCTTTATTTATACCAATACTTTTATTCATGAAGCTTGATGTATGTTGAATATAAATTTAATTTGGATAATCAAACATGGATTTAATATCATAAAACATGATGCAAATATATATATACATTTTTTTTTTTTTACATTTATATGATCATGCATCTTTATTTTCTTTTTAAACTTATAAAGTTCCTACTTTTCTGAAGAGTCAGCGCGGAAAATATTCAAAATTGACATAATTATATGATTGTTACTGCACTATGAAACCGGTACTGTCAAAAGTGGACGCTCTGACATGTTAAAATTAATAAGCTCTTGGAATATAACCGCTTTTTTTTTGTCATTCTCTCTCTCTCTCTCTCTCTCTCTCTCTCTCTCTCTGTATATGTATGTATATATATATATACACACACACACACAAGATTTCATATTTAATCATTATATACGTTAATGATACATGTCTGATTAAAGATAACCAAATATTTTCCTTTTCGTTATTTTTTTAAATTATTGTTTCTGTGTCATACATTACCACTGAAGACATGGAAACTTGCTCGCTAAGCTGAGACAATAATTTAAAAAAAAAAAAAAAAAAACCCGAAACAAAATTTGTTTTTAATCAGATGTGTATCGAGATTATAATTTATATACCTATATAGCCTAATTTATTATTATTATTATTATTATTATTATTAAAGCTTACTTTTTAATATAATCATAGATAAACGAGCGACTACATGAAGGTTAACTAATTTGCATATGCCTTTGAAAAGCGAATATTAACTTATTCATTTATGATTTCTTAGTAGACTAGCCTGGGTGCTTGGCGTTGCCCGGGTGTTTCAAAGTGTTGAGAAAAAAAAAAAAAGTGATGTCTTTGCCGTTGCATCCATCGCCAAACTGGAAGTGGCGAAGGTTTAAATTAAGGCTAGTCAATCGAAAAAGAGGGATGACTTTCGAAAATACGTAAATATATGTATCTGGTGAGGAAAATATAAATTTTCGAAACTGCAAGGATTAAGGATTAGCTTCTGTTGTATTCCGTTTTTGAACATTTGAGGATTCAATAATGTAATTTTTTTTTTTATTCGTCATCAGTTAATTTTCTTATTTATATGCTAGCAGAGAAACCCGGCATTTTTCGTTATTAAATGAGGATCAACAAATATCCCATCCTCCCATCAAAATCGGTGAAATCAACCATTTTCTTTTTTTTTTTTATTATAAATCAAATCGATTGATTGCCTGCTCTAGTTGAGGACATCCCTCTTGTAACGTACCGGGAGGAAGCTTCACATTTTCTTCCTGCAGTGACTTAGTCCGCAATATATTGTAATCTACATTGAACTATAGTAGTAAAGAATCTATTGAGTTAATAAAATTATCTGTAAATAATGGCTTCACCTAAAGTTTGAAATACAAAAGTCAAGTATCATGGTTCAGTTGTGCTCTAAAAAGAAACATTCATTTTGAACGCGCACCTGTCTTATAAAAGAATCTACAGTTGATTTCATCTGTTTGGTATTTTTGCTCATGTGATGAGAAAACTTCAAATGCCCTTGCGATGTTAGGTGGTATAAAATGTTAACTTTGGTCAAAATTGGACTGTTCCTTATTTAATCAATTTTTTTTTCGATCATCGATACGTGTCAGACGCTTTTCAATCCAAAATCTACGTAATAACACTCCCAGACATCAAGTGACTGTGTGAAATTTAAGAAAAAAAAAAATCTAGCTGTTTCGGAGTCTATAGGGAACAAACTCATAAATAAAATAAAGTCTACTTCTGTTTTTTATGTTATAGCATTTTTCATTTCAGTATATTTTCTAAAAGGAGAAAGAAAACCCTGATAATTAGTGTTGACATAAAAATATATATGCACATGAGAACTGGTCTCACAATTTTATTAATATACAGAAAGAAACAATTCTTATTATATCTACCTACTTATCTGTAGCATTCTCAAAGTTATGCAGGGGATTGTTTGAAGGGTCCTTTAGATATCTTGCTCAGGTAGATATGGTGGTATATTTCACATTATTTCCTCTTCACCTAGTCTCCCCCACCCCTTTTTTAAGAAGAGCCTCTTCAATAATATTTATCTTGAGATAAAAATAAAAATTACAAAAAAAATATAAATACATAAAATAAATAAACAGAACAAAATGGACAAATAATTTGATTTATAACATGCATTTTCAACACGAACAGATAGTTTTGTCTGTCACACAACTTGAAAATATATATTAACCCGGATATAAGAGACCATAATATAAGGGAAACGGATATAAGAGGCTTTCTCTGGTTCCACATGAGAGCCTGTACTTATGTACAGTATAACCCGGATATAAGAGAGCTGAAGTCTCTTATATTCGGGTTACACTGTATATACTTTCATGCATGTGGCGTGGATGCTTAGGTGGCAAGGTACTCGTCTTGTATGAAAATAACGAGGTTTCGAATCCTGAGCTCAGATATATTCTACTGATGAGTCCAAAGGATGGTGAAACTGGAGTCTTGGACTTTCGGTCTATAGTTTTTTATGGTTTGTGCTAACTGCGACGTTGTATAACTATTTCCACAACCAAACATTGAAGATTTTAAAAAATTGAACACTAATTTGTTAGCTCGTTGGATGGCATCGTCCTAGTAAGTGTAAAATCCTAATTGTGAGACATCAGTCTGTGTTATTAGTTGAATGACTACATCCCTTGTTGAGGAGTAGGTACGTTCTACAGGTGAATTTTGCCGCGGGTTGTTCGATCTTCTTACTCAATAGACTTTCTCATCCAAAATTTATATTTGAGATATAAAAGTTTTTCAAAAGCTCAATAGTGTGGAACTAGAGCTATGAATACTTTTTATACTTTTTGATACATCGCCTTGAATGCAGGGAACAAACTCTTATAAATTCACAAAATAAAGCATCTTTTAATTTCCACACAAAACATACAATTGCTCCGGCTTAACACCAAGATATTTATAATGTTCGTAATGTATTCAGTTTTTTTGGTTAGGCCATCATCAGTACTCCTGTATATAAATGATTAAAGTGACTAACTCTACAGGGAAACTTTGTTGCATTCCACATTCGATATAATTTTATTAATTATACTTAACGAGAGTTCAACGTTTTTTTTGTTTTTTTTTTGTATTTTTTTACGACCTTCCCCAGCGTAGTATAAACACACCCAATCACCCCATGTTAACAGCTTTTGGAATAAACACCTCCCATGTTAAGAACGACTTTCGAGGTTGTGGGCATTTATTCCGAAACCCGTTCTTAACATGGGGAAGTTGGGGTTTTTATAATACGCTGAGATACGTAAAAATTTACCCTTTTTTTTTTTTTTTAGACTTTTATTTTCGAAGCCCCCCCCCCCTATATACATTAATAACACAAACTACATGCTACAATTAACTTTAGTTCTGGGATTGGGTAATGTTTGAAAAAAAAATTGTTTAATTGTTATAATTTGCTGAAAATTATAATCAACCAAACTAATCACGCATATCTCACACTTAATTATCTATGGATTTCTCTCGCCCCTTCCACTCTACACTGGTTCGACCACTTTCTAATATTTTTTAAATTTTACATGATTCTTTCCTTCAGCGCCGACATCACGTTTACGTACATATGTGTCTATACACGCCACAAACACGTACGAAAATTAAACAGCAAAATAATAAATCCCTTTACTTCTACGTAAAAAAAAACAAAAAAAAAACAACAAAAAACCTTTATATAATAATACTGAAGCGACAAGTAAAAAAAAAAAAAAAAAAAAAACATCTCGAAAGGTAATAAAATTTCCTCTAGCTGTGAAACGAGAAGGTAATACCTGGGAGGATATTCTAACATATACTGCAGTAGCATTCAGATCCTAGAACAGCGCCTTTTAAACTCTAAAATTAAGTTTGTAAGTAAGGAGACCGAGGCGACTAGAAGACAAAAAAAAAAAAAAACTCCGCAAATATCAAATGTGTTGACGTCCCTTTCTTGTGAAACTAGTTGATGTTGACGGCAATAAAAACACATTTTAAAATGCAGCACCTGACGCAACAAACAAATCACCGGCGTTTTCAGTATCTATGTGATTCGGCCCGAACAATAGTGCCAAAACAGGTGTTTTTGTTAAAAAGCTGTGTGACTGGAAAAAGGAAGGAGGAAGTGGCAGAGTTGCCATGTGTACAAATACACATTCAAATACGACCGGGGTGAGGGAGGAAAGATCAGGAAAAGACGGTGTGTGTGAGAGGGGGGGGGTCAGCGTGACAAACCAGAATCAAAACAGGAAGTTAGCAATAGGCTACATGCAACTGTCAAATACATAAAAAAAAAAACTTATTAACTGCTTAAATGAAGAAATTATATATATATATATATATATATATATATCCTGTGTCAGAAAAAAAAAAGAACACGAAAAGAAAGACATCAACCAAAGTAGTCGATTGTAAACGCAAAAGCAACACATGCGTTTATTTCTTTATATATTATACATTTAAGCACCCATTTAAGGTAGCAGTTTTTCGCCCTGTGTTCCCTAAAGATTAAAAAAAAAAAAAAAATCTTTGCGAACGAACCAAATATAAACGTAGACCTTGATTTCCCTCCAACCGTGCTAGTCCAATTTAAGTCACTTCAGATTAACTGAAAGCTGGTATTTGCTTCCTTCCCACTGCAGAAAGATGTAACACAAGGTCGGAAAGTGAAGAGAATAAAGCCTGCATCCCCAAAGAGGAGCACTCTGGCCTATTAAAAATGTCTAAGAAACCCTGTCGACGCCTTAGACAGCAAGCACTAAATTTATTCCACCTGAAAGATCGGAGACAACGGCTTTGAACGGTGGACCTCCTAGAACTGCACAAGACAAGCAATACACCGTAGTCAACAGGAAAAAGGCCAGTTCAAGAATGGCTCAGACTGTTGGCTTTTAAGGCCGAGTAAAGAAATACCCTAGATTAACCGAAAGCTAAAACGTATGCAATTATAAAACCAACTCGTAAATAAGACTTATTCAACTGAGGTGTAGTTAGGAGATGAAGTCATAGTCCCCCCCACCCCCCCAAAAAAATCGTCAAATTAACGACTTTGTTGTACGGCACTGACCCGGGTTGAACCGACTTCCTCCAAAGGGAATATTAAATTCAAATGTGGTCTCAAGTCGCCTGTAATTAAAGACTTGTTGAATTCTCTAACGGAAGTCCAATAGTTTTTCCAGTTTAAGGCAAAAAGTTTTTCTTTGATGCTGAGTTTTAACAGACCTTTGCACAGGGCTTCCCACTTGTGGAACACATTACCACGGGACTGTTTCTCTGCTGATTACAACAACCTAGTCGCTTTTAAATCCAATGTCCTCAAATTCTTGTCATGAACTGTCTCAAAAGTAATCAAACGTGGTTTATATAATCAAGCAATGTTAGCATTCCCATAATGTTCCTTATCTTTTGGCTAACAATAATTTCTATTTCATTAACCTTTATCCTCGAGTAACTCTTAACCTTGATAAGCTGTGACCTCGATAATAAAAGAAATATATATATACACTATTATTTTTCAAATATGAATTATTTTTATACCTACATACACTAGTGTTTCATGCGTCTACAATCATCA
Organism: Euprymna scolopes; assembly: GCF_053919585.1. Taxonomy (NCBI): domain Eukaryota; kingdom Metazoa; phylum Mollusca; class Cephalopoda; order Sepiida; family Sepiolidae; genus Euprymna; species Euprymna scolopes. Next base: position 61,044,003 of record NC_136492.1, read on the forward strand.
GTATAAGAAGTAATAATTAGTGCTGGTCAGGAATTCGGACCCAGTCACCTTTTAATTCGTAGGCTAGCATCTTACCTGTAGACCACCAAAGGAAATTATATAAATGCCAAATTGACGGACATACGTAATAAACAGTAATGAAAGTATTCGACAACCGGAAGCCAGCATGTTGCATTAAAAATTCAAATATATTGGACTAAAGACCAATATATTTCCAAAAGTGTTCAATACATATGCACAGCTTTAATAAGTGAATTATTCTGATATTATTAATATACACGAGCAGAATTTTATACCTTTTATTTTTCATACTTCAAAAAGACGAAAAATGTCACTAACAACTTTTGCAATGCTAACATTTTAAAAGACATTCTCAAGTGCAGTCTAGCAACAAATGCCAACTTTTAAAATTAATGTCATTATAGTGTGGCCTATAATTAAGAGAATCCATGCTAAAAATAAATAAACGCAAAAATGCTTTTTACGTTCAACTTATATATATATATATAAATAAATAAACGACATTTTTTTTGCACCAACCTAATAAAAACAATTTTGGAGACTTTAATCTATATCAATAAAACTATCGGACAATATCTACTGTATTTGTGTTTCTCACAAATACGTAACTTTAATAAATACGCATTAAATAATAAGGTAAAAAAAGAAAATTCAATTAAATATTTATTAAAATTAAAAAAGAAATCCAATAGGAGAAAACTACACAATTCATGTTTTTTTTTTTTTTTTAAATTGTAAACGATTATATTTTGAATTATTTTTCTCTAAAACTCCGAATCCAAGCAACGATGTGCAAATATTTTAGAATACATGTTGATAGACAACTAATAATCCTAATAGTTCAACAAGTCTTTGGCCTTAGAAATCTGTCTAAAAACGCCTTTTATGAATTTTAAGAAAAAAAAAATGTTTTATGTAAAAACTAGCGCTTTTCACACGGCGTTAATTTAAAACGGTCATGTTTACAATTTTGCCTTGAAAGAAAAATAAATATTTGCAATATGAGGTCCAGTAAAAAAAAAATAAATAAAAATAATAGCATAAGGGTGTTTTCTTGAATTTCTGATATTTTATGGATCTCAATAATTACCCCTAGTGATTCCACATAGAATAGAGCGAAAAGTAAA
>NC_136492.1:61050150-61130150 GCF_053919585.1 Euprymna scolopes
TACTCTGGTCAAGGACAAAAATAAATGTCTCGGTCATGAAGGATTTATCCTCCATTGACCGAGAACAGAAAAGCTTAACTGTAGCAGCATCAGAACAGATACTACACTGATCTTGGCCCAAAAGAAAAGATTAGTATTATGCCATTTGGCTATTAAAATACGTAGCACACTGCCCAACATAACTACTCTGATGATCTCCCCCTCAGAGAGTGAAACAGACATTTCTGTGCAGTTTACTTGCCATAAGTATATTTTTATACTGCTAGACATCTCATATCGGATACATTTTCTTTCTCTCTAAAATTAAGCTGAAAAATAAAAATGTCAATGACAAGGTAAACCTATCTGAATAAAAAATACTCTACCTGGTTAAGAGGAGCAAATAGAATAAGTTAAACAGATAAAGAGTAAAGTTATATAGGAACTTTATTACATCATCAAGTCAATAAGGGTTACAGAAAGGAGAATAGAGGAGAAACCTCTTTAGGCCGTAGCATTTTGAAACAAAATGCTTCTCGTCAGAAGAAAAAAGCTACACACACTATATATATATATATATATATATATATATATATATATATATATACGTGTGTGTAGCATATTTATGGAAGAAACCGGTCAACTCGAAACGAGATATGTAATATGTTCACATGTGCTTTCAAATTAATCAATAACTCATTAATAGTAAAGTGACAAGATCTATTTAACATAAAAAGAAATCAGTTCGTCTGTTTCTCCTTTCGGAATGATTCAACCATAATTCTACCAAATTGTCCCAAGGCATTTTTACAACTGCCTCCTCCTCCCCCACCTCTCACACGCACACAGTGAACGCGTGAATGAGAAATTTCTAAAATAGTTTTAAGACAGGTTGTTTCTGTAGGTTAGTTCGATGTGCTCGAAAAACCTGCCACTCCTAAAACAATACTGCCATAGACTTCCGGGATAGCAAGTGAAGAAATAAAAATGTATTGTAAAATAACCTTTTCAACTAGTAGACACATGAGCAAAGCGTAGTATCTGTCACGATAATACACCCCCATCTTAGTGTCATCACTCGGCGAAGGGGAAATCCTTCTAGACTGAAAATTCTCATTTTTGTCCAAATCTAGACTGCCGTTTTGGGAGCTGTTTTTATCCCCCAGATTAGAAACCGGCTTTGTGTCTAACATAGCCCTCGCGAGGAGACGATTACATAGGGATATATATATATATATATATTATATAAAACGACCTGCCCCAAAACACTCCATGTTAAGAACGGCTTTCGAGCTTGGGGGTGTTTATTCAGAAAGTCGTCAATATGGGGAGGTTGGGGTGTTTATAATACGATGGGGCACGTCGTGTATATATATATATATATATATATATATCACGATGCTACTAATTTAAAGAAAACAGAAAAGAATTTAAAGAATTCGTATCTGTACTCCGACTCCGTGTGAATAAGGAAACGTCATCTGTTAGGCCGAGGTCGGAAAAATACCAGGAAAAGGAACGAAGAAAAAAAAATTAAATGGAGGGGGGGGGGCGGATAGAAAAATGGGATTGGGAGTTTGGACTAGGGTTCGTGATGATGAATGGAAAGCAGGAAGAAGAGGAGGAGAATCAGAATGAATGAACATTCCTTAATTTACTTACCGTAAAGATCCTCGATACAAACACTACAAAAACTCACAGGAGGCGATCCCGGAGTGAAAGGATAATCCGTGCACTTCATTTAAAGATTAATTAAAAAAAAAAAATAATAAAACTTCCTTAAGACGAACTCGTCGGAAATAAATATTGGCTGGATTTAACATAGAAGGCAGACTGCGGCGCCCCTGGTAAAGGGTCGTCGGCGTCACAGAAATGTTGTCGTGGGTGCGTGTTTAGATACAGACATACAAAATAGGATCCCAAAGAATTTAGATGTGAAATTGTACAAGACGAATAATGATTAAATCCACAACAGAAAAAATGTTTTAGAAAATGAAACGTGTCGTACATATGTACATCCATATATTTATGAATGTGTTGCGTTGAAATGATGACGTGGTCGGGTCCTTCAGGTCGGGAACCCCGAGAGCACTAGCACATTGTCGTAAGCGTCCGTACTATGCGATAATATGAACTGATTTGTAGTAAGTATCCAAGAAGACGGCGGTTAGCAAACATATATATATATATATATATACACACACACGTGTGTGTGTACATATGTGTATGTATGCAACGATTTCTTTTCTGTCTACGACGTGTACATCACATGCACAAGAGAAACCAGTAGTGTCGGCTTTTCTTTCTTTCTCTTCCAATCCAAGGCGAACAACCGGTAGTTTTGGGAAAGTAAATTAGGTGTTAATTTTTTTTTTTTTTTTTTTTTTATGTAGATAAACTCATGTTGGTGTGCGTATGTTGAGAGGAGGGGTGTCCTGTAAACCGGCCCCGGCTCTCTTTCTACAGTAATGATAACTCACCAACCAAGACTGGGAACAAAATAACGACACGTTGTTATTGTCTTCACACCAGAAGTTCTTAAGACCATAGATACAGTAACACTGCGTTAAAAAAAAAAAAAAAATTAAAGCACAAAAAGTATACTATTATTGCGTTAATTTTTCAGTATAATGATTATTATTATTATTATTGCTACTACTGTTAATAATGGGTTCTTCTTAAAGTGGCATTGCAAATAGCGTTCTTTCTTTCCTCTCTTCTCTCATCTATGAACGTGTCAATGAATGACAAAGGGAGGAATGTGTTCGCTTGTTGTTGGTATAAAAAGTTACACAGAGAGAGAGAGAGAGAGAGAGAGAGAGAGAGAGAGAGAGAGAGAGAGGGGGGGGGATAAGTTGGCGGACGTTATAACTGGGTGAGTGCGCGTGTGCTCGCGCGCGCAAGACCGCTCAAAAACTAAAGACAACGGTATAAAACACGCTTAAATTGCTTGCATACACACAGTATTATCAACTAAGATTTTCATTTTTTTTAAATTTTGTTTTAATGTAGACAGGATTATTTAAAAAGTGCGTATTTTGAATAATACAGGTTTGAATTTTTTTTATCGGTTGAGGTGGGGGGTTAAGGTGGTGGATGCCGCTGTGAATCACATGGGCAACACACACACACACACACACACACACACACACACACACACAGTGTATTAAAATTATCGTCTATCTAAGTTTTTTTTTTGGCACCTCCCAACTAGGGAATGACGCTTAAGCAACAGGAGCAAAGTGTAGTATCCGCTCTAATAATAAACTTTGTCTTTTCTGTTCTCGGCCACTGATTGATGAACTCTTTCTAGATTGATGGCATTTTTCTCAATGTCCTCTTTTGGGGAGCTAGATTTTATTAAAAAATAAATAACGACCTTCTGTCTACCTCTGCTCTCGTCGGGATGCAACTACATAGACACAAATTTTATGTTGTAAATAACCGCTCCAGGCGCGACACCACCTTACTCACATTAAACTAACCTTGTGTCAGATACTATCTGCGTACTGCGGTCGTCTTCGTCTGGTTAATCATCAATAATTTAATTGGTGAATGAATGCTAATGAGAGAGAGAGCGAGAGAGAGAGCGAGAGAGAGAGAGCGAGAGAGAGCGAGAGAGAGAGAGAGAGAGAGAGAGCGAGAGCGAGAGCGAGAGAGCGAGAGCGCCCGTCCGATACAAAGTTACTACAACTAAGTTGTTAGGTCTTTGGTGTTTCTCTCAACACAGGCATTCGGATTTATATCGGAGTGGAGTATCGTCCTGTTCGTTAGGCCATAAGGACCGCTATCTTCCCAGTCATTGCAACTTATTTCGAGAGAGAGAAAGAGAGAGAGAGAGAGAGAGAGAAAGAGAGAGAGAGAGAGAAAGAGAGAGAGGATTGGTTTACTGAGAGTTACCAGAGACACCCGCCCCTTCCCAACGTTGAATGCCGAAGAGTCCGATCATAGCAAATATTTATTTATTTTTTTGGAGGGGGGGGGTAGATTTCCTACTATAAACTGATCTCGTCTCTAATCTTCCTGCGCTAAACTTATACATAAGAAATGTAAAAAAAAAAAAAAAAAAAAAATCGTCTTTATTTTATCTTAACGCTTTCAATAGAAGGAAGAAATTACGAACGTTCACACCATGGGGGGGGGGGACTAGAAAATCCGTAATTATGTCACCGGCTCTTGTTTGTTGCCCCGTCTCCGGATCAGTCGTGTGTTCACATACGAATATTATTATTATATATATACACACACACACACACACATACATACATACATACATACATACATGCGAACACGCTATTACTACTACAACTACTATTAGTCACTCCCTTGTGAGTTGGTTAAATTCCGGGTGGTGGTGGGGGGGCAACCAACATTTATTTAGTAGTAGTTAGAGATTTGACGAAATAACCAATCTTGCCTTGCAGTAACTACTGTTGTAACAAGCAGCAGTATATAGAGAAGGTGAAGCCCGGTATAAATAGTAGAATTAGCAGGTCTTCTGCTACTATTAGACGTACTAATGTCTTGTAATGAAAAGATACATAACTAGCTAAAGTCAAGTAGATAACTAATATTGACTATTTTACACGCTCCTCGAATATAGTCATATATTTATATTATCCACAGTCAGACTGCGTCGCCGTATTACATCTATTCAGTGTGGCTAGACATACAAGTGCTTCAGGTTGAGATTGAAACCCGATCGTTTTTTTCGATAGTCCGAACTATGACAATCGACACGAACTGGCAAGGGAAATCTTACTGTTTAGAAGTCGAAGAGTGTTTTATTCAATTTACGAATAACTTTGTGATATGAACTGGTGTGAGGTGTGTTGTTGTAGCGGTTAACGGAGTGAACTGTATGGATTAAATACTTCGGTAGACAAGACCCGCAAGCCTTGCTTGTGCAACTAGTTGAAGACTGGAAATAAAACCAGTTTTTATCTGATTATTGTGGCATTGTTTCTAGTCGTCCTTGCTACTGAGCAATACCAGTTCAGAAAAGGTGCGGCAAGAGATTGCGTATCTCTTGCTTCATCTAAGACTTCCTGTGCAAGGTGGGGCGGGGCATCCATTGTCTTCTGGGATTGAAGCGAAATTAAATTCCATATAATTAACGACCGATTTTGCACTGTCATAAAAAAAAACAAAAAAACTAGTTTCTTCAATAATTTCTTGCACTGACAAAAAATGAAATAAAATAAAAAAATAAATTACTAAGACACGACACCTAAATGAACACTCTAGTTAACAATGTACCTATTTACAATGCCTCCCCACAGGACAGAGTTAGACACCAGGGTCGTTTTCTAGTTAACAATGTAGAACAAAGTTCCTAGCCACGCTTCCTTTTTAGAGCAACCCATGTTAATGCATTCCCAGAGGGAGACGGGTAGCGTAGAAAGGGTAGTTCTCTGGGAGAGAGATGCGTAATGCTGTTGTTGATGCTACAAACAGGATGGGTTGGTGGGTTGTAAATATGAAGGAAAAAAAAAGTCAGCTGATATCACTTCCTTATTCTGAAACCTTGTCAACCACTGGCCGTTCAAATCAGCTGATAACTTGGAATGTTTTTATAAATGCAACGAATTTAACACCAACAAAGACAACGATTTTATTTATTTATTTTTACAAGGCAGTCACCGCTCATCAAAGTTCGAAAACCACTCAAGAATAAAGGATAACGAGTGTTAGGAGGTTGGTGAGACAACATCGTAATGATGGGCAGTGGTGAGAATTAGGTAGAATTTGACTATTTAAGCGGACAGCTCAACAAGAATTTGTTTACATTCGGCCTGAAAACGATCATGTAAGTAGGAAAGTAGTTCCGTGGTATAAAGTTCCAGATGCGAGCTGCTCCAGAAAAAAAAAAAAAAACTGTTTATGCATTTAGCTTAAGGAACAGATAGTGAGTAGAGGAAATTGCTGACAGTGGTTGTAATTAGACGAGTGTTACGAACATTTTACAGGAGGGACCATAGATTGAAGCTCAGTCGAGCACTTGCCGTGAAAATAACGATAGAGCAGAGACTCGCAACATCCCTTATTTGGAAAAGAAATTGAGAGAAGAAAAGGATACTGCCCACTAGATTTCGAACATCGTCAAAGAAGGAAAGAATGCTCTGAGCAGGTGCTGGCCATTTTTAGAACGAACGAGTTTTCCTCGTTTCCAATGCCACTGCATTTTTATTTTCAGTAAAACCAAATCTATATTTTTATTGATAAATTTAAAAATAAGAGGTACCTTATCCCCTATCAACTCACAGCTTCCCTAAGCGGTGCCCCCCCCCAAAAAAAAAGTTGAAAAGGTACATATAAAAAAGTGACTAAACCAAGAATATTAGAAAGGCATTCACTTGAACGAACAGTTAGAAATATTTATATTTTGCTCTATTTAATGTTTAAGAAGAATAAGCTTCAGATTGTTGGAAAACATGACAAGAAAAGGGACTTGATGAACATGCGAATATTATATATATATATATATATATATATATATATATATATATATATATATATATAACAATAGAAAAATACAAGCATGTAAAAGTAAAGGACTAGTCGTTAAAACTGGAAAGAAAAAGATATTCTAGTAAAAAATATAAATTTATAAGTTAAAATATTGCAGCATAAGAATTTTTTAAAATTCAATTTATAACATTATATAATTCTTAATACTGCAATATTTTAAGTTATAAATTTATATTTTTTACTAGAATATCTTGTCCTTTTCTTTTTCAGTTTTAACAACTAGTCCTTTACTTTTCTATGTTTAAGCTTAACCATATTACTTTACATGCTTACATTTTTCTATTGTAATTCATGATGTTTCCAGGCTTCCAATAAATTCACTTGTTCTTTGTTTAATTTCAGTCTTATTATTTTGCCCTCATAAACACATGTAATAACAATGTACGGCACTTGTCTACTTTCAATAAAATCCCTCCAATTATCTCCCTTTCATGCTGTTTCACTTGTTACTTCCATTTTCGCAACAGCAGTGAATTAGTAGTAACAGTAGTCGCTGAAGCGACGTGGTTTCTATAGAAACCAGTCATAAAAGATCTCGCTCACCTCCTTACATATTTTTATGATCTTGAACACTAGAAAATTCATAACTTTTTTTTTACTGAACGAAAATTGAAAAAAGACTTCACAATATAGCTGAAAAGTTGATCCCTAAACTGTAATAATTGAAATTTGGTCAAAAAAGCTTTAAAGCAGTTCTAAATGACTAAAACTATCACATAACTATATATTCAAACACAGTAGTGTTTGAATGAGATATATATTTCCGAATAATGAGATGAATTAGATTACAGATTAATCAATCTTATGATTTCAAGTCTCACAAAATATTTTGGGGAGATATTTTTATATAAGATATATATATATATATATTTTTTTTTTTACAAGGAGTCACCACTTATCAAGGCCCGGAAGCCACTCGGGGATAATGGTTAGTGCATGTACAGTAATCAATGGGATAGTATCGTAGTAATCGTTAGTTTTGGAGATTTGATAAAATGTCTTAAGGAGGCGGTTCATCAGGAATTTGTTTATGTTGGACTTGAAGACATCCAGGGTGTAGTCAGGTGGGAAACAGGCAAACGGAACAGAGTTCCACAAACATGCACTTCTAAGAAAAGCTTTGTTCATGGAATCTACATTTTGGTTTTGGCACAGATAAAGAGTGGGGAAAATTTTTGACAGTGGTTTCAACTAGACGGGTGTTTATCGTGAAAGATTGGCGAGGGGGGGACCAGAGATAGGAGCTCTGGTGAGTACTTGCCATGGAAGTAACGATAAAAACGGACAGGCTCGCAACGTCTCTCCTGTGGGAGAGAGGTTGCAGTGAAGAGAAAAGGGCATCCCCCACTAAGACAGGGAGCCTATTTTGTACTCTGTCAAAGCAGGATAGGCTGTTTTTAGCAGTTCCTGCCCAGATGTGGCAACAGTACTCCATCTTTGGATATACTTGGCTTTTATATAGATAGAGAATTGCATCAGCAGTGAGATCTTCTGGAGCGGTAGAAGGATCCAACCATTTTTCCAGTGACCTTGGCAATTGACTTGATGTACGTGTTCCATTTCAGGTCAAGAGTAAAGGTCAAGCCCACCAGCTTATCAAAACATGGAGCCTCCCCCATATATATATATATATATATATATATATATATACACACACAGAGAAAATATCATTAATGAATTATGTTCCTTTTTGTAAACTAAATAATTATTAAAAATACAAAGTAATTGGCTGTATATAACTTCCTTGCCATCGTATTTCAAACTGCATTTATTTTGTCTCATGGTAAAATTTTAATAAATTTTTATTTTTTTTTTTAAATTGTGCAATATATATATAATATATATATATATATATATATATATATATATATAATTTGGGTTTCCTACAACCACTTGTTACGTCAACCACATGAGTGTAATGTGGTGCCCGGTTGCTTCATATCAATCAATGGGAGAGAACATTTGCTTGAAACGCTGCATATTCCATGTTCACAAGCTTGTGCACGTGTTAAGTAGCTTCAGGACTCCTTCTGCAATGAGAAGAGTGGAGTGGGTGGAATGACATCTCTGGTCTGATGATGGCAGGATCGTGAAACTGCCAATTACTAGGGACATTTGATTCCAGGTCTATATAAAATTTAAAGTGGAAATGAACGATGGTTAGGTTTGCATCATGCAAATATGGACATCGTTTTTATGTGTAGATAAAAAGCATATTTTCTATTTTATTTCTAATTTAAGAAAGAGAAAAACCGAAGAAATCTGAGAAAAGAGGGGAATAGAAAGAAAATGAAATGTAAAAGACGGGGGGAAGACAAAGATAAAAGACGAGGGGGAAGACGAAGATAAAAGACGAGGGGGAAGACGAAGATAAAAGACGAGGGGGAAGACGAAGATAAAAGACGAGGGGGAAGACGAAGATAAAAGACGAGGGGGAAGACGAAGATAAAAGACGAGGGGGAAGACGAAGATAAAAGACGAGGGGGAAGACGAAGATAAAAGACGAGGGGGAAGACGAAGATAAAAGACGAGGGGGAAGACGAAGATAAAAGACGAGGGGGAAGACGAAGATAAAAGACGAGGGGGAAGACGAAGATAAAAGACGAGGGGGAAGACGAAGATAAAAGACGAGGGGGAAGACGAAGATAAAAGACGAGGGGGAAGACGAAGATAAAAGACGAGGGGGAAGACGAAGATAAAAGACGAGGGGGAAGACGAAGATAAAAGACGAGGGGGAAGACGAAGATAAAAGACGAGGGGGAAGACGAAGATAAAAGACGAGGGGGAAGACGAAGATAAAAGACGAGGGGGAAGACGAAGATAAAAGACGAGGGGGAAGACGAAGATAAAAGACGAGGGGGAAGACGAAGATAAAAGACGAGGGGGAAGACGAAGATAAAAGACGAGGGGGAAGACGAAGATAAAAGACGAGGGGGAAGACGAAGATAAAAGACGAGGGGGAAGACGAAGATAAAAGACGAGGGGGAAGACGAAGATAAAAGACGAGGGGGAAGACGAAGATAAAAGACGAGGGGGAAGACGAAGATAAAAGACGAGGGGGAAGACGAAGATAAAAGACGAGGGGGAAGACGAAGATAAAAGACGAGGGGGAAGACGAAGATAAAAGACGAGGGGGAAGACGAAGATAAAAGACGAGGGGGAAGACGAAGATAAAAGACGAGAGGGAAGACGAAGATAAAAGACGAGGGGGAAGACGAAGATAAAAGACGAGGGGGAAGACGAAGATAAAAGACGAGGGGGAAGACGAAGATAAAAGACGAGGGGGAAGACGAAGATAAAAGACGAGGGGGAAGACGAAGATAAAAGACGAGGGGGAAGACGAAGATAAAAGACGAGGGGGAAGACGAAGATAAAAGACGAGGGGGAAGACGAAGATAAAAGAGGAGGGAGGACGAAGATAAAAGAGGAGGGAGGACGAAGATAAAAGACGAGGGGGAAGACGAAGATAAAAGACGAGGGGGAAGACGAAGATAAAAGACGAGGGGGAAGACGAAGATAAAAGACGAGGGGGAAGACGAAGATAAAAGACGAGGGGGAAGACGAAGATAAAAGACGAGGGGGAAGACGAAGATAAAAGACGAGGGGGAAGACGAAGATAAAAGACGAGGGGGAAGACGAAGATAAAAGACGAGGGGGAAGACGAAGATAAAAGACGAGGGGGAAGACGAAGATAAAAGACGAGGGGGAAGACGAAGATAAAAGACGAGGGGGAAGACGAAGATAAAAGACGAGGGGGAAGACGAAGATAAAAGACGAGGGGGAAGACGAAGATAAAAGACGAGGGGGAAGACGAAGATAAAAGACGAGGGGGAAGACGAAGATAAAAGACGAGGGGGAAGACGAAGATAAAAGACGAGGGGGAAGACGAAGATAAAAGACGAGGGGGAAGACGAAGATAAAAGACGAGGGGGAAGACGAAGATAAAAGACGAGGGGGAAGACGAAGATAAAAGACGAGGGGGAAGACGAAGATAAAAGACGAGGGGGAAGACGAAGATAAAAGACGAGGGGGAAGACGAAGATAAAAGACGAGGGGGAAGACGAAGATAAAAGACGAGGGGGAAGACGAAGATAAAAGACGAGGGGGAAGACGAAGATAAAAGACGAGGGGGAAGACGAAGATAAAAGACGAGGGGGAAGACGAAGATAAAAGACGAGGGGGAAGACGAAGATAAAAGACGAGGGGGAAGACGAAGATAAAAGACGAGGGGGAAGACGAAGATAAAAGACGAGGGGGAAGACGAAGATAAAAGACGAGGGGGAAGACGAAGATAAAAGACGAGGGGGAAGACGAAGATAAAAGACGAGGGGGAAGACGAAGATAAAAGACGAGGGGGAAGACGAAGATAAAAGACGAGGGGGAAGACGAAGATAAAAGACGAGGGGGAAGACGAAGATAAAAGACGAGGGGGAAGACGAAGATAAAAGACGAGGGGGAAGACGAAGATAAAAGACGAGGGGGAAGACGAAGATAAAAGACGAGGGGGAAGACGAAGATAAAAGACGAGGGGGAAGACGAAGATAAAAGACGAGGGGGAAGACGAAGATAAAAGAGGAGGGAGGACGAAGATAAAAGAGGAGGGAGGACGAAGATAAAAGAGGAGGGAGGACGAAGATAAAAGAGGAGGGAGGACGAAGATAAAAGAGGAGGGAGGACGAAGATAAAAGAGGAGGGAGGACGAAGATAAAAGAGGAGGGAGGACGAAGATAAAAGAGGAGGGAGGACGAAGATAAAAGAGGAGGGAGGACGAAGATAAAAGAGGAGGGAGGACGAAGATAAAAGAGGAGGGAGGACGAAGATAAAAGAGGAGGGAGGACGAAGATAAAAGAGGAGGGAGGACGAAGATAAAAGAGGAGGGAGGACGAAGATAAATAAATAATAAAAAGGATAAATATTGATTTTAAACTATTAGTAAAACTAAAATCTATAAATCACTTCCTACAAAGTGTTTTTTTTGGGGTTTTTTTTGTTTTTTTTTTTGTTTTTTTACTTCTTAGAAAATATATCCATAATTAACATATTTTTACAATCAGGGAAATAATTTTATAGTAACATATTTAGATATTTAAAGAAAATCAGAATCGGTAATTGTATTAGAATCGGGGAAAACATTGAAATCGTTCCGTCACTAGTAACAACTACTCTATAATAAAGAGAAATGTGCATGTATTTCTCTCTCTCTCATATAAATATATATACACACACATACATACCAGCAGGCCGAGGCCGCCCAGCATTGCCTAGTTGTAAAATACGCTTAAATATGATATTTTGATTAATGCAGATTTCATATTTATTATATTGAACCCAACCAATAGTTATAATTCAAAAGTAAAAAAAAGAAAAGAAAAGAAAAAAACATGACTCGTGTGCCACCATCGAGAATCAAAACCAAACGTTTAGTTTACAATTTACTTTTTCCTTTGACCTTAATGCCTGAGCTAAGACATGTTTGCTGCAAGGCTAAAAATGAAAAAAAAACCCAATAGCTATTACGTTACGCATGCATAGTCGTCATACCGTCGTTCGACCTTCACCTAGCAACTTTTTTTTTTTTTTTTTTTTTTTTTAAATTTTCATACTTTTGCACCAATTTTCCCCGGCTAAAACCCAAATACAAAGTTTTGCATAGGTTCGAATATCCTATATATAAAGTTTCATGCCTGTAGACTAAAAACTGACAGAAATTTGGTAAGCCAAATTTTTAAACAAATATATACACGCATACATAAATATACATGGAAACAATTTTGTGTTTACTAATAACCTTTTACGCAAATATTATGCAAGTATAAATCATGTAGAATATCTGCATGAATATAATTATACGTAATTGTTAACTAATGATCACCTCATAAGAAAACCGGAAAAAAAAAAAAAAAACTAATAGGGAATTAAAATGAATGTTTAAAAGAATATGCAAATTAGCTAGATCTTTTGCAGATGAATGCAATTTCACGACCCATATATAACAAAGTAGTATATTCTTGTTAAATAAATAGAAAAAAGATTTTAATATGAATATTAATACACAAAGAAAAAAAACTAATTAGGAATGTATGTATACATTCCTATATATATATATATATATAGGAATGTATGTATACATTCCTATATATATATATATATATATATATATATATATCCATCCAATTATATAAACGCTAACAGCTAGAAGAATGCCACATTTTTTTTTTTACACAGTGATCACCACTTATCAAGGCCCGGAAGCCACTCAGGGATAAGGGTTATTGCAAGTACATTATGTTAGTGTGGAGATTTGATGAAGTGTTTATGAATATGAATTAATCCATTTAATGTATTTAGAGAAACTGAGAAAGCAAATAGCAAGTCAGACACCCTCCGCCTTCAATCTGTTTTTATAAGGAGACTTTTTTTGCTTTCTATAAAGATTCATTTTTTTTTTCTTATTTTATTTCTTTAACTTCACGAATTCAAACATTAATTTACACAAACAGCAATAGAGCTACTTGCTCGGGCAAAAAAGTATAACCTATTTCTATTAAAAAATATCTCTTCACCTCTCCCTATCCGTCTATCTCTCCTCCGCCTCTCTTCTACTTAGCCCATTCCTCTCTTACTGGAATGATAGATTCTTCTAGTAATGAGTCCGCATATTCTTTCCGAATTAATACATAACACTTAACTCCCACCCCTACCCACATGAAACCTGGCCCAATTGACCCCCAGAGAATGTATTTTTTTTTTTTTTCTGAATTCATACAAGCTAATGCCGATCAAAAATATACATCTTTGTGGGCGTTTGCTTTGTAGTTTTTTTTTTTTACTTTTAGCTGGACATACAAACACACATGTATACAGACAACTACCGTTTAGATAATATATGAATATGTAAATAGTAATGGAGGGTAATTTTTCAGGTCATTTTTGACAGATGTGCATTTCTATAAGATTAGTTTTTACACTTTTGAATAAGTTTGAAACCAAATACAAAAAAGAAAACACGTGCATACACATGCACATAAAATTTGAGCTGCTAATTTGCTGACAGAATTTTGCTCATAAAATACTTTGTAATGTGCCTGGGAATTCACACAAATTGTCGTCAAAGTGGATCAACAATTCTTTAGAAAAAGGAACCATATTGTTCTCATATCTCTGATAATGTCCCTAGTTACTTGCAACCCCACAAGGGAAAAGTTAGACAAGGTCGGTTTTTTTAATGTAAGAGAAAATCCAGCTACCCACGGTGTACTCTGGATGTTGAGAACAATAAGAATTACCCAGTAAAACTATATGAATAGGAGCAAAGTGTAGTATCTGTTCTGATACTATACTTCACCTTTTGACCTCGATCAGTGGAGGAGAAATTGTTCTAGATTGAGGCAATTTTTATTTTTGTTCTTACCCAGAGTGCTCCCTTTTTGGGGAGCTGGATTTTCTCCACATTAAAAACCAACCTTGTGTCGAATTCTGCTCTTATGGGGAGGCAAGTAATGACAATAAGAATTACCCAAGTTTTGAAGGATCTCTCTTTCACTGACCGAGGACAGAAACGATGAAGTGCAGACCCCACACCTAATATAACATCCCTCAACATTTTCCTGATTAATCTAGCCTCATTATACTTTCTAATAAAACAATAAAACACGGAGTAGAGCAATACACATTATAATTATTCATGGAACACCTCACCAGAGCAGTAGATGACATAAGGTTTGAGTTTAAAACCGTCATTGTGAAATGGGAGGTATTTAGGTCTCATGAGAATAATGTCAAGTGCCAGGCAGAAACATTTTAGACAGGAGAGAAACGTGTATATAATCTCAAGGAGCTCAACTTGTCTGATTACCAAATGTATTTATTTCAACCGAGAAAGAAGAGAGTTGAAGTTGGAAATTAATCTGTACAGTTTTACTGACAAACTAAGTTTGGTTTGATACATTTCTTTTACTAACAACAAATATAAAATTACATACATATTCATATATGCGCGGGCACACACAAATATTTATACTCGTATTTTGTATGTAAGTAAATAAATATGCAATTAATATATGTGCATGTAGATTTATACCTATATTTGTGTGTATATATACATATATACACACACACACAAACATGTATTTGTGCACGTACCAAAATATGAGGCGATTATTCAGTTCTAAAGAAAACATCTTCCGCTGGGATTTAAGGATTGTAAACTCAAATCGATTATAATTATTAAAAATAACAAAAATGGCACACACACACTATATATATTATATATATATATATATATATATATATATATATATATATATATATATTAGAGAGAGAATTTATAATTTTTTTACGTATATAAAAAAAACCCAACAAATTAGATATTTAAAATCAATGAAAACTGTACAAATTTTAGGCAATTTGTAGCCTAGTAATAAAACGCCAGACTTCAGGTAATGTAGTTGTGGTTTCGATCCTTGCTATGTCAAGCCATGCAGATGACTGCTAGTTAGCAAGACACGTGACCACGGATAACTTATGTACATAAAAAAAATATTAAAAAATGCATCTCTTCAAAGGGGGAGGGCGACATAATGCAAACATTTGCATGCAAGGGAGGAAACTGTGTAGGAAGTAATGTTAAACACAAAAGGCAGCGTTCTCATGTTACTATCGCTAATGAAATATAAACAAATAAATGTTTATAGCCAAAGGCTCTATTTAATACAAAAAAAAAAAAAAAATTAATAGTAATATTTCATCAGTCATCTGAATTGATCCTAATGGGTTGATCATTTGTTCAATTTAGAAAGGAATTTTGTCTCATTTCATCAAATGATGCTGTAAAGAAAAGACACTGGCCTTGAAGTCCAACTGTCCAATTGCTGTGTCTGTAACGTTTTGCAAATGTGCAGCCAAATGTTTGAGGAGAAAAAAACAAAAAACATATGTAAGTTATCAAAATATATCAATTTAACTACACAGAACCCTTTTTTGTGTTTCAACCCCATAAAGAATTATCAGGCTAAAACCATAGGCATATTTATTTTACGATTCCTTACAAAAATGAAATGCAAAAGATTCTTAGTAACTAAATTGCCAGATATTTTCATAAATTACTCGCGTATTGAGTACTGCTGAAGTAAATTTTGAAAATCAATACAAAAATATTATATCTCCTCATAACATTTTATGTGGACACAAAATTTTTTTATATATATATATATATATATATATATATATATATACTAGCAGGCTGCTCGGCGTTGCCCGGTCGTAAGATACACTTAAATATGATATTTTAATTCATGCAGATTACGTACGTATTATTACATAGACAATCCTCTAGCAATTATTATATTAAGCCTGATATATAGTAGCGAGATCAAAACTAATATATATATATATAACTTGGGTGACATCAGCTGAAATCGAAACCAAAACATACAACTCTCCAGCCTCATTCCTTAGCCCTGAGCTACACGCATATATTATATACTTTGATACCCATTCCAAAATTAATTCCATGAACAATTTTGGATCACTTCTATGTTCCCTTAAAATCAAGGTATAAACATTCATCAACCTGCAAAATCCCAAACTGCTAAATATTTCATCTTATAGCAAGATAGTGCTAAGTATATATATATATATATATATATAAAAATATTTCAAATCATATTCTAAACAGGGTGTACACACAATTGTATCTAAGTTATTTAAAGCTGTTTTTAGAAAGCGCTTATTTTCAGCAATACAAAATAACAGAATTTGCATTGACTTGGATTCATAATCATTAGGCAATAATAAAGCAAGCTTCCCTGAACTTCAATTCCTCTTAAAGACACCTGAAGCTTAAGACTTAAATTTTAACCATTTCTAGAATAAAAATCACAAGAGATTTGGATCAAATTTAAAATAAGGAATTTTAGATAAAAGATTTAGTCGCAATTTGAATCTGGAATCTAATAGGGCAAAAACTTGTTTGGGGGAGTAATTTCACCCGTTCTGGGACGAATATTACATATTTCATTCTAAACGCCCACTGGAGTGACTATGAATGTTGAGGTCATTGAGTGGGCGGTAATCACCAGCATAGAGGCCATGCTGCTGAAGTCACAGCTACGCTGGGTCGTGCACGTCTCCAGAATGGAGGATCATCGCCTGCCCAAGATAGTCCTATATGGTAAACTCTCTACTGGCCATCATGACAGAGGGGCACTGAAGAAAAGATTAAAGACTATAGAAGTCCCTTAGTGACTGCCACATTTACCACCTCCAGTGGTTTGCTCTCACTGCTGACAGTGTTACCTAGCTACGTACTGTCCGCCAGGCTGTCGCCTCCTTTGAGATCTCCCACACAGAGAATGTGCGGGGAGAAGCATTGCAAGAGGAAGATTCAGAAGCCTCAGCAGCCACACCTGATGTGACTTGATTGCAGCCGCTGTGGCCAAACCTGCTTGTCCCACATTGTTTTGCTGTTTCACAGCTCATCAGGGTGGCTAGACAGGCAACTACCTCAAGCCAAGATTGAAACCCGACTGTCTGTATGACAGTCAAGGCTCCTAACCATTAGGTTAATCAGCGGCAGCTGTGCGAGACGTGAATTAACGATGTTTTGACATTGTCCGAAATACCTAAGCTCGATTTGTTTACACAAAGAGCATCGCTTTATACGCTAATGGTAATTCGTGTATCACTTCTCAATATGCTCAACTCAAGATGAGGAGCATATATATATATATATATATATATATATATATGTGTGTGTGTGTATAAAAATAAAATAAAAATACCAGCGATGGTTGACGTTATGTTTTGAAAAAAAATGAATGAATTTATGAAATAATCAACGTTTCGTCCCTATTTCAGAGGACATCTTCAGGATATTAAAAGGAAAAAAAAAAAAAAAAAAAATGATCATGGACCATACGAAAATGAAAAGAAAAGTGTTAGAATCCTACCCATATCGGGAAGGAAAACGTGTGTGTATAGGAAGATTGGGTTGTTCAATGTCTATATACACTTTTTTTTTCCTCTCTCTCTCTGAACTTATTCATTGTGTTGAAATTATTTAAGGATTAAGGAAAAACGGTTAACAAGGATCTGTTTTGATATTTTGTTCTTTGATTATTATTTTCCCTATACTAGGGGCTAAATGGTAGAAGCCTTTTCTTTGCGTAATAGTATTAGTGTTTAATATTAGTGCCGATTCTAAAAGTCTTCTTTTAGCTCTACCACGTATTTTATAATTTTCGCATGATCTAAACTAAATGAATGATCGTGTTTTGCACAATGGCAAAAGAGTGCATTTAGGGCGTTACCATTCCTTATATTTCTTCTGTGTTCGTAAAGTCTTAGTTTCAATTTACGCTGTGTCTCACCTATGTACGCTTGTTGACAGTTGTTACATGGGATGGAATATATACCGGCATCGGATGTGAGGGTTTTGGGAGAGTGCTTGGTAGTTTTTAATGTCTGTTTTATTGTTGTGGAAGTTGTTTGTATCAAGTGAAAATCAAGTCTATTAATAGTGTCGTAGATTTTTGTATTTTTAGTGTGGGTGGGAATGAAAAGATGTCTGTTTAATAGTGAGGTATTTGTTTTATTTTTCTGTCTGCTTATATTATAGTGTATTTTCGTAGCTTTTTTCTTTGCATAAGAAATGAAATAGGATGGGTACTGTAGTTTTTTTTTAAAACATCCGTAATGTACTGAAATTCATCATTAAGATATTGGGGGGTTGCATATTCTAAAGGCATGCAAGAAAAAACCAATAATCATGCCAGTCTTTATTTTATCATTGTGGTGCGAGTAGTAGTGAATATAATCGTTTTTGTGTGTGGTCTTTCTATGTACTTTGAAACTCAGATCGGTTTCTGATCTTATGAGGAGTATGTCTAGAAAAGCTAGGGAGTTGTCTTGTTCGGATTCGTGTGTAAATTTTATAGATGATTCCACTGAATTTAATTTATTTCTAATTTGTTCTATTTGTGTTTCTATGGAGAAAAATAATATCTATATATCTAAAATATGTGGAATTATTAGGTAGTCTGTATTTAAAAGAGTTGGTCTCTAGGAATTCTAAAAATAAGCAAGCTAGTACACCACTAAGGGGGTTACCTATAGGGAGTCCAAATTTTTGTCTGTACTAAGAATTATTAAACTTAAAATAGGTTCTTTCGGTGATGAGTTTTATTATTTGTATTAATGTATCTGAGGAAAAAGGTAGATCGGCTTTAATTTTGTTTAGGTGCTTGTGGAGTAGATTAAGGCATTTTTTGATTGGAATATTGGTGTAGAGGGAGATTATGTCTAAACTATGCATGGTTTTATTTTGTATGTCCATATTTTTTTATTCTATTTAGGAGGTCACCAGAGTTTTTAATATGTGAAGTGCTGATAGTGCCCATTAGTGGAATTAAAATTTGGGCAATAGCTTGTGCTAATTTATGGGTGACGCTTCCGATGTTAGATACTATAAGTCGCATAGGGACGTTTTCTTTGTTTTTTGGGGAGGCCGTATAATACAGGAATAGTGGGGTGGTATTCTATGTTATCTATCCATTTTTTATCATTTTTGATAAGTTTTTTTACGGATTTATTGAAAGTTTCGAAATCTTTTTGTATTGATTTTAAATCTATTGGAGTATATATATCTCCGTCTTCCAATAGTGTGTGCACTTTCTTTAGATATATATCTTTTTCTATTATAACTATACCACCTCCTTTATCGGCTTGTGAAATGATGTCTTTATTGTTAAAAGTTTTAAGGCATCAATGTATCTCTTTGGTAATGCTAATTCTTGAGGTTGGGTAGTTGTTAAAGCTATTATCCTTTGTATGAAGCCCTTAGTGAAATCAGAGTCATCTTGTCTATAATTCTTTAGGGTTGTGTTAGGTGATTTTCGAATATTTGCCGGTAGCGAATTTAAGACCGAAACTGAGAGCTTCAGTTTCAATGTCCGAGAGTGGTTTTGAAGTAAGGTTTAGAATAAGGTCTGGACGTCCTAAAGTTTTCCATTTGCTGTTTTTTATCAATTGAGCAAGTTTGTTTTCCAATTTAAAAGTATGGTGCATGTTAAATTTTTTGACAGATCTGCTAATGTTCTTAATTGATCTGGGTGTCTTGTAATTTTGTTGATATTCAGTAATTAATGTCCTGGCTTTTCAAAAATGATGAGAGCTTTGTTGCTTTAGATATACTACAGATGACAGGTATTTTTCAATGTACTCCGGGAAAATATGGTCTGGTGTTTTAGAAGATTTATGCATGCGGGTATGACTTTCTTCCAATACATTTTTCCAGAAAAAGTCTCCTGTTGTTGTGAGAATTTGCTGCAATTAAGATGCTCTTGTATGTTCGCAGAAAAGATCGTTTTTGCATTTCAACAGAATGTATAAAAATAAAATAAAAATACCAGCAATGGTTGACGTTATGTTTTGGAACAAGAAAAAAAAAAAAGAAAAAAAAAAAAGAAAAAAAAAAAAAATAAAAAAAAAAAAAATAAAAAAAATAAAAAAAAAAATAAAAAAAAAAAAATGAATTTATGAAATAATCAACGTTTCGTCCCTATTTCAGAGGACATCTTCAGGATATTAAAAGGAAAAATACAAAAAACGAAAATGATCATGGACCATACGAAAATGAAAAGAAAACAGTGTTAGAATCCTACCCATATCGGGAAGGAAAACATGTTTGTGTATGGGAAGGTTATATATATATATATATATATATATATATATATATATATATATATATATATATGAGCGAGAGCTCGTGACATATGGTCAAATTATGGCAATTAGGCCATGGTATACTACTAAAAAACTGAATAACTAACTTTGTTTTAACTGCAGAATTTAATGTGTTGCACTGAATGCTTGTTATTTGGTTGGCCTCATTAATTTAATACTTCAACCTAGAAAAACTATTTTCGCTAGTGACATATTTCAAATAATCTCAAGTAGTTGATTCCACTATGTTACAAAGAATAAAATTGTCTCGACTTCATGTGGTGTTGGTTTCTTGCATAACATAACAATGAGAAAATTAACATCTAACTTTGACCATGACTATAGCTAATCACGTATTCAAAAGATAAGGCTCTAAATAGGTTTGGCTTGATGTTTCTTCTCAATAGCATATTAACCCTTGTTGCATTATCAAGAAAAAAATAAATAATAAATAAAAAAAATGAACATTGCTCCAGACAAGACGTGAAGCCACTTGATCTATGACGCTAACAAGAACGAAAGATGATTATTGCAAAGACTGAAGATGCCTATCGACCGTAATCTTAAGTAGGCCAAAGTTAAAGGTAGTGGGAAAAGTCATTTTTTCTTGTTAAAATAAAATGGTCAGGTACACTCGGGTTTGAACAGGGGATCATTCAATCTGTAGTCAAATGCTCTACCACTGAGCTATATTTCCAGATGGCTATAAATCTGTTGTTTTTTTTTATATTTTTAAGAAATGATTTGCTAAGATTTTATTATCTCCCTTGGCCAGTATAATGTAAAATATTCCCCTGTAAAAGTTTTTTACCTAGAGGAAAAAAAAAAAAAAAATTTTAGGATCGGATATTTTTTCGATTTTCAATACTTATCGTATGAATTGTTGTACAAAGCATATCTAAGAATACTGCCAGACATAAATTACCTTTGTGTGAAATTTGAAAAAGAAAACTCAGCCGTTTCGGAACCTATGAGGAATGAACCTCATACAAAGTGATTTTATAAACACACACACACACACACACACACACACACACACACAGAGCTCGTCAGGTTTTCAAAGTGAGACCCAAATAGTATCTATCTTTTTTTCTGAATAATCAATTTTTATTTGTTATTGTTGTATCATGTTATTGGCAATATAATAATAGCTTTTTATTGAATTAGTTTGACATTATTTTGGAGATGAGTAAATTGTATGAGTTTTTGTTTTTTTTTTATTTAATTATTTGGACTTTTATCCATTATAGAAGATGAAGATAATAGTCCAAATAATTAATAAAAAACAAAAACGTTTTATTATTAGAAAGTTATTTAGTCCAGCCCAGACGATTGCTAATATGAAATATCTTTAATTAATCGCCTAAAAATAAAAATCAGCAAAAATAATAACTTGATTTAAATTCAAGAATGATAGTTGTTTACTTCATGTGCAAACAAATTTTTAAAAAAATTAAAAATTAAAATTACTTTAATGCATCCTGAACAACACCTGTTAGATAGCTAAAATAATTTGAAAAGTTCACTATGAGAAAAAGATTTTATTTAAAAAGCAAAACAAAAACAAAGAAAACAAAAACAAAGAAAACAAAAACAAAAACAAAGAAAAAAAAACAAAACAAACAAAACAAACAACAAAAAAACAAACAATGGTATTTATTTCAACATCTATGAAATCCTTAATCTTTTGAATTAAATTTATATAACGGAGCAGATATATTCTTAAGTTTACAACTCATCTCACATGCCTAACATTACACTGGATTGCATGCCCTTAAGAGACAAATTATCAGATGCTGCTTCTATAATAAGTAAACCACAGCAAGAAATCTAATGATTATTCCTTTGTGATATAAAACCCAGATTAATGTTAAGACATGCGAGTCTATACTCTCTACTAAACTTCAGCCTTTCTCACATTATGACCGTGTTGTATTCTTGTGTTTGTTTGACAAATACTTCCACGAAAGGTGTTCTGATGAACTTACAGCACTTGTATCCACTCGGTGAAAATACCCCTGATCTACTCGAAAATCAACAAAATCCCACCTCTTTACTGTACACTTTTCTAGATGAGAAGTGAACTTCTACTCTAATAACTTTCC
This sequence comes from Euprymna scolopes, assembly GCF_053919585.1. Taxonomy (NCBI): domain Eukaryota; kingdom Metazoa; phylum Mollusca; class Cephalopoda; order Sepiida; family Sepiolidae; genus Euprymna; species Euprymna scolopes. The sequence continues at coordinate 61,072,488 of NC_136492.1, forward strand.
TTGTACCATTTTTCTTTGCAATTTCCTCCCTGCTCTCCCGACTGTAATAATATACAGAAATTTAAATGTAATGTGAACAACTATCTTACTGTCCAAATCCCCACTTAGGTTTCCTCACAAAATCTGGCCTTCATCACGGTAGCTATTTAGTTTTAATGGCAACGTGCCTTATTTTGAGAGAATATAAGTAAAAAATTATGTTTTTAGTAGAGTCGGTATTTACTTCCTTCCCATTGCAGGAAGATGTGACAAGGTCAGAAGGTAGGCGAATCAGGCCAGCGCCTATAAAGAAGCATTTTGGCTGTTTTAAAATAGCCCTAGCAGTCCCATCAGCATTCCCCGGTAGGGAATGCCGAAGGTAGTAAGCAATAAGCTTAATCAAGGTTTTGGAGGGTGGACTAGAACTTAATAATGGCCTATATTCTGTTGGCTTTGGTAGAGTTATATAATGAGATATAGGGAAAGATACGGATATCATAGCAGCTGCTGTTAACATGAGAACTCCACGTTAAGTATTATCCGACCAAAAAAAAAAAAAAAAAAGAACGGAGTATGTAATTATCATACAAAAGGCAGTCGTCTGCATCTATGACTCGTTAAAACTTGAATACAAATCAAAACCCTATATCTATAATCCTATAAATTTAGGGTTTTTGTGTGTTGATATTCATATTAAAAAAAACCCTTTTTTCTATTTATTTAAAAAGAAAATGCTACTTTGTTATATATGGGTCATGAAATTGCATTCATCTGCAAAAGATCTAGCTAATTTGCATATTCTTTTAAACATTTATTTTAATTAATTCCCTATTAGTTTTTTTTTTTCAGTTTTCTCATGGGATGATCATCTTTAGTTAACTATTATATGTAATTATATGATCATCTTTAGTTAACTATTATATGTAATTATATTCGTGCAGATATTCTACACGATTTATACTTGCATAATATTTGCATAAAAAGGTTATAACAAACGCAAACCTCTTTCTATATATATTTACGTATACGTTTATTTGATATTGTATAGTTGTTTAGAAAATTTTACCTACCAAACTCCTGTCATTCGAACCCATGCAAAACTTTATATTTAGGTTTTAACCGGGAAAAAATCGGTGAAAAAATTAAAATTAAAAAAATGGAATTTTCCAGGTAAAAGTCGAACGACAGCATTACCAATATGCATATGTAATGTAATAGTTATTGGTTCATGTTTTAATTTTTAGCCTTGCAGTAAACATGTCTTCGTAGCTCAGACATTAACGTTAAAGGAAAAAGTTGTAAGCTAAATGTTTTAGTTTCGATTCTCAGTGGTGGCACACCTGCCATTTTTTTTTTTTTTTAACTTTTTAAATCATTACTATATATATTGGGTCCAATACAATAAATATGAAATTTGCATTAATCAAAATATCATATTTAAGCGTATTTTATGACCAGGCAATGCTAGGCGGCCTGCTAGTGTGTGTGTGTGTGTATATATATATATATATATATATAAAAAACTTTCATCCCAAAAAGGCGCATTGACTCTTGAAACGTAAGGGGCTACTATTTGAGATCATGCCTTACAGGAGAGTATGGATAGTTGAGTAGCAAGATGTCCGTTTACATAAAATTTAAAACTCTGAAATCAGGGAACAAGAAGCAGGGAGGGAATTCCAAAATCTAGCAGTCTAAGGGAAGAAACTATTAGGGTAAAAGGCTTTCCAGCATCTACAGACCTCAAGACAAAAGGGGTGGGATTTTGCTGCTTGTTGGGTTAGTCTGGAGTATGTATGTTGAGGGGGCACTAGTGCTATGCATTCTTCAGAGTACATCCCATTAAAATATTTGTAAAACTGTTACAGGGATTTGACATTGCAGCGATGGGACAGAGGCTGGAGCTTTGTTAGCAGTGAGGGACTTATTAAATCGGAGATTCTTTTTTGGACCCTATTTAACAGCGAGAGACAAGTCGTAGATGCATTAGCCCAGATGTGGCAACAATACTTCATGCATGTGTGAATGGTGGCTTTGTAAAGATATAGGATGCTCTCAAGTGCAAATAATTTTCTAGCACGACAAAGGGATCCCACCTTCTTCGTAGCAACCTTGGCAATGTCCTTCCTCAATGTATTTGTTGCAATTCATATTGCTTGTGAAAGTTCGAAAGATGGGCTCTCAGGTTACTTGTCATAGTAATCGCTAGTTGAGGTTTTTTTTGTATTTGTTAAAGGAAAAAATATTTTAGTAGCATTAGATGTTACTAACCATTTGCCACCCTGTTCCATTACAGACTGAAGGTTGTTTTTCTAGTGTTTCTGCCATTGCTTCTCATATGTGGACATTCGTCTTTCACTCAGGCCAATTATAGAGCATTGTATCATCAGCAAATATGCCCACCTCAGACACAATTTTGTCAAGGTCATTTATGATTATCAGGAAAAAAAAAATCCAAGGATTGAGACTTGCATTAATGATGTTCCTATTTACTTGCCTCCCCACGAGAGCCGAGTTAGACACAAGGTCGGGTTTTAATGTGGGGAAAAATCCAGCTCCCAAAAAAGGGCATGCTGGATAGGAACAAAAATAAAAGTGGTCTTAATCATGAAGGGCTCCTCCTCCACTGATTGAGGACAGAAAAAGTGAAGTGCAGTATCAGAACAGATGGTGTTTATTTGCTCCCCCACAGAGCAAATTAGGCACAAGGCCGTTTTTAATGTGAGGTAAAAACCAGCTCCCCTAAAAGTAGGCAAAAAGGGGGCACTCTGGTTACCAAAAATAATAATTGTCCCAGTATAGAGGGTTTCCCCTCCATTGACTGGTACAAATTATCTTAAGTGCAGTATCTGCCAGAACAGATACTACACTGTGATCCCGGCCCAGAGACAACCTAAATTTTTCTCTTGTCTAGGAAGGATCTGATTATGTTGAGTGTAGAAACATCACAGGATTTAGTTTTCATGAGAAGCCCTTCATACCAGATCTTGTCAAAGGCTTTCGATATATCAAGGGCTACAGTTCTAACTTCTATTGCCTTACCCAGCCATTAAAACAACTGTAGTAGAATGGGCTTGCCTAAATCCATACTGTCGCTCAAAAAGAAGCTTAGTATTTAAAGATGGTGGCCTAGTGCTTGATTAATTAAAGATGCAAAAATTTTAGTGAAGAAGGAGAGAAGACTGATGGGGCGATAATTGAATGGATCAGTTCTTTGGCTAGGACTTTTGAATAGTGGTACAATGGAGGCAATTAGGGATGCAAGACTCTGCCAGGCATCTGTTAAAGAGTTTAGAGAAGACAGGGGCTAGCTCAGCAGAGCATTTAATTAGTATGGGAGGCACAAGATCAGGTCCACATGCCTTGGAGGTGTCTAGGTTGTTTAATGATATCACAGACATAAGCGGTGATTTTTAGATTCATGAGCGTGACTTCTGTCTGCAAAGGGAAATTTGGGAGAGAGTGGTTTAAGGGGTCTAAAATGGCAGAGTTGGAGGTGAACCACAAGGCAAGCAGGTCAGCTTTCTTGATTGCAGCATAAGCAAGCAGCCTCATGGGCGTTAGATAGTGAGGAACATGATTGTCCATTATTTACCAAACTATTATAAATTTCCCAGAAATCACGAGAACCTATTTTCTGCAATCTGATATATTTCCTGATCACTTCAGTATGCCTTCTCTTAGCTGCGACTATTTTACTCTTACAATTATTTCTATAAACTTTTGTCTATTTGTACTCGACTTGTGTCAAACCAATCTTCAGAAAGCATGCTGCCTTTGTGCAATGGCAGCTGACAATTTAAAGCGAACAATTGGGGAGAGTTGGCCTTGCTAAAGTATATTCATGTAGGAACGCATGCTTCAATGCTTGCTTTTCACCATTCAGTTGTCTCATTGGCACCTGGTAGCCTTGCTAGTCTACTATGAGGTTTTAAATCTGACCAATTTGAAACAATCTTGCTTAAAAAAACAAAAAAACAAAACAAAAAAACAAAAAAAAACATGCACACAAGTTGTGCAGACTTGTGTATAAACATAATTAACAAATATTTGTAAACGAAATTCAAATCCAGAAACCTCTTCATAATTTCTTCTCAATCTCAGTTTATATATATATATATATATATATATATATATATATTACATTCCAAAGAGACTCGCCTCCCTCTTCATTTTTACTGACATTTTTTTCAGCTTTGATGAAAAACAAAAAAACAAAAACATAAAATCAATAAGCAGATCTGTAATACAAAAAAGCGCAATTCTAAATCTGTTTGCCCATTCCCTTAATTTATTGCTTTTCCTATACTTATATTGTTCTGATTTCAAGTATTACAAATTAAACAACTGCTTACAGTAAGAAATCAAGCAATTACATCTTGCTCCCCTCTCCAGCTTGATCGGGAGAGGGGAGCAAGACAAGGTAACAGCATCTCACCAAAACTCTCCAGTCCGTCTCCAGGATGTGGTATCAGATTAAGTGGGAGGGTAGACAAGTCAACATCGATGGCGAACACCTGTCACATTTCATCTCAGTTGATGATATAGCACACTCTCCTCAAGAATAAAATGACATTCTAAACGACATCAACTCTAAGAGCAAACCGGTTGGCCTCAACATGCATCTTGTGAATATCAAGGTGATGTTAAACCAGCACGCTGCCAAGTCGCCAATAATTGTTGATGGAAAGATTGAGGAAGTGGAAAGCTACATCTACTTGGGGAAAGAAAATTATGAAAGATGGAGATCTCCTTCCTGAGATAAAGAGAAAGATGGCATTGGGAAAGTGGATAATATGAGAAGCCAAAAAGCAAGTATGTCAATCAAAAGGAAGATCTTCAATGAATATGTACTACCTGTGATGATCTATGATAGTAAAACATAGGACCTGACGACTCGCCAAAGTGAAATCTTGGCAGTGGCACACAAAGGAAGATGGAGAGGATAATGTTGGGCATCACTTTACAAGACAGAACGACAAACATCTGGATCCACCAACAAACAAGAGTTTTTGACATCAATACTTCCATCAAGACGGCTAGGGTACGTAGCCAGAAAACATAATAGATGGTCCATTAGGACAACAGAATGAATACTACTTTGTGAACATAAGAGGCCAAAGGGAAGCCCAAGTACGAGGTGGAGGGATAACGTGATACAACACGTGAGTCTCAGATGGCAGTGGATGACTCGGTATAGAGATAGATGGCTGAAGTCAACGGAGGGGTTTCTCATTCAGTGATAAAACCCTTATTGGCATTGATATCTATGGTTTGCATTCTAGGCTTAATTATGAACATTTGAAAGGGATTATTTAGGATAGAAACAGGTCAATAATCAAATGGAGGACGATTGTACACTTGTACCTGTGATGCTCACGAGACTTAACTATGCCATTTTTCTTTTACAAAATTTAGAACTGCACACCTGTGGAACTCTACCGCTTGCCTGTTTCCCACCCGACTTCAACTTGGATGTCTTCAAGTCCAACATGAACAAATTCCTGATGAACCGCCCCCTTAAGTAATGACACTTTATCAAATCTCCAATACTAACGAATACTACAACACTATCCCATTGATTACTGTACACACAATAACCCTTATCCTCAAGTGGCTTCTGGGCCTTGATAAGTGGTGACCTCCATGTAAAAAAAAAAAAAAATAAATTAAAAAAAAAAAAAAAAAAAAATATATATATATCTCGATGCTTCTGTTCAGTCTCAAGGGACAATAGACAACTCTGTCAGGGTAACTGCGTGTGTAATTTTAAGACAAGGGTTGCACAGTCACCCACCACGCTCCTCCTGAATCAACCCTGCCTGGGTCCAGTGGCAAAAAGAAGCCCAAGACGGAGTGGAAACAATGCTGAGATAAGCGGAGAGCACATACAGTACCTGGAATTCCCAAATAGTCACCCATTTTAGTACTGACTAGTACTAACCTTGTTTAACATCAGTGATCTGATGGGAACCTGTGTGTCAACGTGATTATACTATATATAATTTTTATATAGTATTATTATGTTATCGTTTGGTTATTAAACTATTAATTGAACCAAATTGCTAGATTATAAATGAACTATTTAATGCTAATATATAATTACTATTTTCTAATTTTTGAAGAGTCATAAATATTTTTTATTTTTTTTTTTGTTGTTGTTAAACTATTAAAAAGATTAAAATGGCTGACTTGTTTATAAAGAAACTAAAAAGCATTGTGGTGGATTTAATTTTGTAATTAAATATTTTTTTCAAATAGAATTTTGAAAATTTTGTTTGTTTTTATCTACACTATTGTAGTTTTCATTTCAATAAACAATCAGTTGAGAGTAAAAAAGAAAAAAAAAAAGTCTAATATGTGAATGTGAGAAATTTTTATTTAGAGGCCAAAATATAAGCAAAATTTCTCATTTGAAAATTTAGATATTTCAGATTACGATTAAATTTGATCCATAGTCATTAGATATCAATTAAGCAAGATTCCTTAAATTTCAATGTCTTCTTAAGACCTCATAAGCTTCAGTTTTTTTTATTTAAGAAATTTTGTAAAATTAAAAATCATGTAATACAATTTGACCAAAATTAGAACAAGGATTCCAGACATATAATTTAGTAGCATTATAAGTTCGTAAAAGGACAGAAAAGTTGTGTAATACTGTTCTGTTTATGAATTTTACTCGTACCCGTCCTGGTACGGCTATTCTTCTAGTTATACTAGCGTGTCAGTGTCGTCAAAAGTGACAACATACTTTTATTGCAAAACTCAGTATGTTGCAGGTGTGTTCTTTTAATTGTGAGATTAAAGAATTTTATTCCTGAATCATGTGCTATAAAACGATGATATCCAGTAAAGAAAAAGACTGACACTATTAAAAGAAATCCTGTTAAAGCATTAAATATTTTCTATTTGCAGCACAGAAATAAAATCGTGTTCACCTGTTCACTTCAAGAAAAATTTATATTTTTCACTAATATATTTCAGACGCTTTGAGATGAGGATTGATTATTCAGCATACTGTTCTCATCTTTAATGTTATTCTTACATTTTCGGATGACGCTATAACCTGCAAACATTTTCAAGCGCATCTTATCAAAATTATAAGGACTTGTAGCGCAATGTTCTAAATAATTAGTTCTCAAGGACAATCTGTTGGGGGGTTCAATCCTCAGTATGGGCGATTCTAATACAATTATAAATTATTTATGACTTTTACCCAGTTATGACTGACAGCCCAAAAGCAAGTTACCCCAGTGGATTAAATAAAGGGTTCTGTTGAAAATCCCATGCCGATCACATAATTTGACAAGAGGCACTTGAAAGTTTGAGATTACATCAGCTGAAGTGTTGTGAGAATTGCATCCAAATTGAGAAGTAGTCCAAATAACCCCCAAAAAATATTCGAATTAATAAAAATAACATTTGTAGAACAATGCTTTATAAGATTTACCCCCCCCACACCTCCCCGGACAAATTTTGCTTCTTGACAGCTTTCATAAACAATTTTAATATTAATAGTTTGGCTCAGCTAATGTTTGAGTCTTATTTCTCTTAGATACATATTGAATTACTTCCCTTAGTTTTATCCACAAAAGGTTGGTTGGTTGTTTTTGTTTTACGGCATATCAACCCTTTTCGGGTTATTTAATGCCGAATCCAAAGATTTTGAAGAAAAAATGTTTTTAATAGAATATATTTATTGTTTTCACGTCGGTTTCTATTTAACCCATAGTTGGGACCCTAACAGGTACTACCATTCTGGGTCAGAGTGGACCTGGGAGCAATGGTAATTAAAGGGTGGCTCCACACTCCCCAAAGCCCACAAGCTGGAGCCTCACCACTGGATGTAGTTTAAGGTCATATCCAGGACCCCCATTGAGGGACTTTTACCCTCTGCAGGGGGGGGGGTCAGCCGGCGTATTCTAATGCCCCACCAACAGGGCCGACCCACAAAAGGAGTAACACACATAGTTTAAAGGAAATGAACACCGTGCTCAATTATGTGTAAGAACGATATTTTTAGGTGGTACTCTACAAAAACAAAGTAACTAGCCATAAGAAATCACAGTTTCAAGTCCGATACAATTTAATTTGTCCTTATCACTCAACTAGCTATTTACTGGTCTCTTATTAGTCGGTTGACTGGTGAGAGGGTGATAGCACAATTTCTCACACCTGGGCTGAATCGAGTATTTGATTTGAAGCCATATGGTTTCAACAGGTAAGTCACCGTTTTTGTATAGTACAATCTATACACCTATAATTTGTGTGTGTGTATTAATATTCACATTAAAAAACCTTTTTTTCTATTTATTTAAAAAGAAAATATAACTGTTATATATGGGTCGTGGAATTGCATTCATCTGCAAAAGATCTAGCTAATTTGTATATTCTTTTTTAAACATTAATTTTAATTAATTCCCTATTAGTTTTTTTCAGTTTTCTTATTGGATGATCATCTTTAGTTAACTATTACGTGCAATTATATTCATGTAGATATTCTACATGATTTATACTAGAAAAATATTTGTGTAAAAATGTTATAGTAAACAGAAACCTCTTATATATATATATATATATATATATAATATAAAGCTGAACGCCTGTGTGTGTGTGTCTGGTCACGAATAGGCTCCTATATGGTTGACTATTATAGAAAACTGATCACATAATGATAGATGTATCGAGACACAGGAATGGGTATGTTTGATCTGGCATAATGATGATTCATCAAAATTGTGAGGTCTGTGTACGTGCCTGGTCCACAAAGAATGGAAATAAAAAATTAAAAAATTAAAAAAACGTTTGCAAGTGTTTTTGATATAGATATACATAATACTTTGATAAGTATGTTTTAGCTTAAATAGGGATGGTATAATTGTGGGGTCTGCGTTCGCACCTGGCCTCCATAGAATAGAAATAGGCCCAAACTTTAATAAAGATTTTTCATATCTATCTGCGTAAGTATACTTGGATAATTGTTTCAGTTTGAAGAAATATGGTATAATAAAATTATGGGATGTTCGTTTGCACCTGACCTCCATAGAATGGAAATATGTCACAAAGTTTAATAAGGTTTTTTTAATATAGACTCACAGAATATTGTGACAAGTGTTTCAGTGTGAATAGGTATGGTATAATAAATTATGGGGTTTATCTATTTTATTTTTACTTTCATCACATTTTACTTTGGTTTTGATACCCCCCAAATTCGAAGCTATCTCTTTACAACCCTTCCTTTTCATAACCTATCATATTTTCATAAATCAGAGTTCCTTTTCTGTAGGCTGTTTTTGAACCCAGTCAACGATGGGTACTTCTGCTAGTATATATATCTCCCTCAAAAAAAAAAAAAAAAAACAGATCACATGCAAAACGCTCAATTAGTATGCTATAAAAACGAATCATCAACTTGCAAATACCAATACTTACTCAATATTCAATAGAATAGAGATGAATCTGTGTATATAGTTCCATATACGTATTTTGACGATTTAAATCATTTCTCCAATTAAGTTCCAAATAAAAAGCATACAGAAAGGTAGAGTTGTGGACTAAGTATGAACACTCCCTTGAAATACAACAACCTTTGTATATGTTCGTCATTTGATATTTAATTTGAAAAATAATTTAAATCTTTAAAGTACACCAAAGTCAGTAGATTGCAAATTTCTGAAAAATTTAACAATAATATTTGTCCTTGTGTTACCAACAAATATCGTTGGTGTTCAAATTTTCAGCGTGATCATTGCAAATTGAATACATCAAATTTTGCATTCTACTAATTTATAATATATTAGCTCGATTTAACTCCGGTTTAACAATGAAGCTAATATTTTACCTACGTTATTTATTTGTACCTTAGGTCTTTGTAGCATTCATTTTATGTTAATAAAAAAATTGTTTCATGATTTCATGGTTGTAGAACTAAGCTTACCAAGATCTTAAGTATGATATAAAAAGAAACTGGAATCTTAGGAAGATCTCCATCATTCCAGTAATTATAGGAGCAATCGGACTTGTGAAAAAGAATTTCAAAAACTAATTGTGGTAAACCAAGTGCAAGAGAGAAGAGAGATACAAAGAGTTGCACTTAAAATGACAATCTTAAAAAGATCTTTGGACTGTAGGAGATACCAAATGAAGGTCTGACATTCAGTATGATGCCATGACCCCAGCTAGAACAAAAGGAAAACTCATACAAATAATTATTTACTATAATAATTATGAAATACCTACAGCCACTAGTGTTTCCTGCTTTTGGGAATCATCAGTGCAGAGTGTCACGATTACCACCAGTTGGGAGATTCAAACCCTGCAACGAAGCCATCTCTGACTCCATTAGCAAGGAACAAATCCACACCGCCACTATCAACCGCGAGAAATATCGTTGAAAGTTAATCATTTATATTTAAACTAGCCTGGGTGTCCGGCGTTGCCTGGGTGTTTGAAGGTGTGTGTGTGTTGAGGAAAAGAAAAAAAAGACGTGGTAGTAGGCAGGCAGGCAAGAACCCGTACCATGAAGGAGGAAAGAAACGTGGAAAAAAAAAAAAAAAAAAAAAAAAAAGTGACATCTTTGCTGTTGCATCCATTACCAAACCGGAAGTAGCGAAGGTTTAAATTAAGACTAGTACATTCAAAAAGAGGGAATGACTTTCGAAAATATTGGCGAGAAAAAGCGACCCTCCCCCTATAGAAAAGGGTCCAGTTGAACGTGAAGGAATTAATGTTTTCAGCCAATTTTTCGATATTTATCGTCCGAAGGGTCGAGCTTCAAAATGACACTGATCTTGTGAAAATCGGTCGCCTCTGTTGACAGTTTTAGGCAGACATACAGACATACATTTAAACAGACAGGTGAGATTTATATTATAGATGTGTTAACGTTTGTCAAAGTGATCTAATGACTATAATCTGCCATATATATATATATATATATATATAAACAGACAATGCGCATGATAGATTATACCAAATTTTCCTATATGAAAATTTAAATCCAGTAATGACACTTAAATTTCATACAAGCATAATTCCTTATATAATAACTAGTAATAATGTCATAATAAAGTATTAACTTTATTGTGGTGTAATAATAGTTCAGAAATTCTTTGAACAAAATTAAAACTCTTAGAGAAACAACATTTGAATGTCTCATTACTACTGATATTTCGGAATTCAAATATTAGCTCCAGTCGTTAAGAACTTTCTCTTTGGTATTCATGGTAGATCATAATTTTCACGATTGCCAATAGTTATAGGCAAGCCATTGAATTTAAATGCTATTTTTGATTGTGAATATTTTATGAAAGGCATTTCAAAGTACTTTTCTTTACACTAGTTAATTCCAAATTGAAGCGGTCTATTCTTAACATGTAGAGCAAAATGATTTTCTGACATTTAACGCATGTCAGAAATTTCTTAAATATATATAATAAAAAAAAAAAAAAAAAAAAAAAGAGTCCAAGAAAATTAAGATTTTGAAGAGAGAAATGAAACTAAGCAACATAGGAATAAAAGCTTGGATTAAGAAAGGACATCCAAGGAAAGTTTTAAATAGGTTTTTACTATTGGATTATGGTCTCCAAATCATTAACTAAAACTGCTTTTACTATTAGTATCATCAGGCCGCCTCTTGTTTTGACAGACAAACGATGTCCTCTCAACGAATGCATGTCAAGTGAATAATGCAGCAAGGGTTACACAATCATAACCAGACTTATCCTCACTTAACACTGTTTAAGTTCAGTGACAAAAGCTATCGATGACAAAAATAAAGAGACTGACCTTAAATGCCTTTTTTTTTCAAAAAGGTGGCAAAATTTAAATATACTCTTTTCTTTCATTGAAGATTTAGCAACTATCAGTTATTTTGAATTCAGCTTGGTTTGGCAATTCGGGACGTGGTTTCAACAGAATGAAGCCACATAAGTGCGAGATACACACAATTGAGAAACATTTTAAGAATAAATGATTTCACAAAATGGATCCGTCCACTAGTCACCTCGTTCATGCAATTTAACACCAATAGATTATTTTCTTTGGGAATATGTAAAGTCTCATATATAGGCTGATAAACAAGACACAAAAGCCCACTTGAAGGACAACATTAGAGATATTATTGCGGAAATACAGCCTTATTTAATATGTAGGACCTCTTGATTACGCCAGATATGTGCAAGCTTCATGGGAGGGGGTATATGCCTGAAACTGTATTTAAATTATAAATGCCAAAAATGTATCTTTGGAATAAACCACATATTTGTATGATAAAAATATTTTTCGGTGATTTATTTTGATTTAAAAAAAAAAAAACATCCTTTATATATGCACGAATACAATCTAACAGAATATATCATAGAAACATACACATTAAATTCTCTTAGATATATCAGATAAACCTAAAAATTATCCTAGTATGTTCATCGTTTTATAATTATGTCTAAAGTTAAATGCTATTTTAGACTGAGCTAGGTAATTTGCTGAAAAAAATATTTTATTACAAACTATAATAGTGCAAGCTTTTGAATTCTTTCTTAAAAGAGACGTTGCTATATTTTTAGAAATCCCACTATTTGAAGGTCTCAATCTCCCATCCTCAGTTTTTCCTAGAGTTAAAAAACCAAAATGTTAAAAGCCTTGAAATAGCGTGAAATGAAAAATGGTCAAATGTAACCCAAATTCTTCGTTTCAGATGAAGAAAACAGTAGAGTCTTGGGTTTGGGAAGAGATAATACAAACCCTTATTCAGCTATTTTACCATCTTTTTTTTTATTTTATCACTTGATAATAACCAAAAAGGTTCTTTCATCAGGAAATAAAAACAAAAAAAAAAAAAAAAAAAGAAGTAAAAGAACAGCCACAGCTTCCCTACTTCTTGATTAAATCCCATTACATATTATCATTCAACTCTTCCTTTCAAATTTGCTTACCTCAGAAGATAAAGATTGCCCTCATCTTTATCAGCATCCCAATTTCTTAATGTACATTTCATTTTGTTACATACTTTTATTAAAAAAAAAAAAAAAAAATTTAATTACTTCCTCAACTGACAAGGATGTTTGGCACAAGAAGCAGCGATGGTGTTTTACATGTAAAACCAAGTTCGTAATTATTAACCATCTAAGGTGAAAAAGGAAGTAAAAAATCTATACATAAGATTAGCATCTAAACGGAGACCTTAAAGCATTGTTTTTTCTTTTGTGATCTTGTTTGAAAAGAAGTTAACAATTAGATGATTTTCTGCATGTCATACGGCAGTTTAAAATATTAACTGATTGCAAACAAAATCATTAATTTTTAGTCACGTGCAAGCGACTATAAGTCACTTCATCGGTCCGTCGGTCTGTCCGTAACACTTTTGTGCTTGGCCTTTTTGGTTAAGATCAAAGGTCTGTTCTTAATAGATGCTGTTCTTAGCTTTTTAAGTTTTTCTTGGCCTTTTGGCCAAGATCAAAGTGTCACCCCCCCCCCGCTCTCGACACAAATGAATTATTGTACTATTTTTATTTTATTTATTTATTTTTTTTTTTACACGTCAATAAAAAATGTTTTAAAAATTGGGAGTTAAGTAGGACGTCCCCCAGTATGAAAGGGTGAATGCGGTATTATGGTGAAAGAAGATACTAGCTGGGAGAAAATTTTGATTTTGTTTAGTTCTGGAGTGACAAGGATGACCAACGACCCCCAGAATCCCCCCCTTTTCAGTTGGCCATGTGCCTAAGTTTTTTGTTCATTGTTGATTTTCAATGTATTTTTAACATGAATAAAGGATTTAATATCTCAAAGTGTAGTATCTGTTTCGGCAGATACTGCAAGTAAAGACCATATGTGGGGGCAACCCCACATATAAGACCTTGGTCAATGTAGGGGCAACCCTTCATACCAATAGTCACTATCCAGCTCCCTACTCCCCGGGGAGTTGGTCCCCATTTCCCCTTCATTCCTCACATTAAAAATCGGCCTTGTGCCTAATTTGCTCGGTGGGGGAGCAAATAAATACCCTTTCCTTGGCCTTTTGATCAAGATCAAAGTGTAGTATCTGTTCTTACTACATGCTATACTTATTGTGATATAAAGTGGGGGATCACTTTTCTGTATTAATTTGATGTAAAATGATCACTCACTTTACAACCAGTCAGTCTCAAAGCCATTCAAGTCATTCTCCAGATCATTCAAGTTGTTTTTAAAGGATTCCAGTTATTTTTTAAGCATTCAAGTCATTCTTAAGATCATTCAATTCATCTTAAGTTCATTAAAATCATTCTACGTCATTTACTTTATTTAAGTCATTTCAGCCCATTTTTCGGTCATTTTAGTTTATATTTAAGAATTTCATGTCAATCCTACATTCACACATTCATTCATTACACGAGAGCACGCGACTAATGGCTATCGGCCTTGTTTTTTTTTACAATCATGACACATTCATTTCCTTTCATAGGAAAGGATGTGAACAACTGTTTCGAGTATCTAAGGTCTGTCTGTACAGAGATTTGTCAGGATAACCTAATATAAGGATAATTTTCCCTATAAGTAAACCGATTAAATATTCAAAATAACATAGTATTTGTAACCAAAATAAGTTCCCTCAGTATGGCAACCCTACACTGGTTTATAGTTTGATGCACCTTTTCTAAGTGATGTTGTCTATTGTAACAACACTAAGCTGGATAATCCACCAGACAAAATTAATTCTTGTCCTGGACTCCAGTGAGACTAAGAAACAAATATAGTATAACACAGTTAACTGGTCAATAAATGAGAGGAAGATTAATATTACTAGCTTCCTTACTTACTCAACGTTTGAAAGATAAAAAAGAACGGTAACAGACTATTTGAATATTGACGCATCTTATTTAACTATAAAGTATTGGCTACAAGAAGGGACCCTTGATTTGAGAACTTTAATTAGAATGTTACTTAATAAAAATGAAGTTTAATAGTGTTTTATTTATTTATTTTTTGTTACAATTGTTTTATAGTCCCTAGTACTTTTTGTCCTATCACAGACCAACTCTTCAGGGGAGAGTTGTATTCTGTAAAGATAAAAATATTTCAACTTTATTTTACGTAAATTTGACAGAAAAATTAATTCAGGGAGTTTTAAATTAGTTGTATTAATAAAATATCAAAGTTTAATGTTTTTTTTTTGTTTTTTTTAAATTGTTCTATAGTCCCTGGTACATTTGGTTCTATCATGGACCATTCTTGGGGGAGGCGGATCAATAATTTATTTTGTAAAGATAAAGGCGATTTTGTGCATTCATACTATATCTGACATTAATTTTAACAGGTTTTTGTTAGATATAGATTAAAATCGTATTTAATGTTTAATAATAATAATAATATATATATATATATATATATATATATATATATATATATATATATATATATATATATATATATATGCCGTGTAGTTATATCTGTTGAATCATGGATCTTTGCAGACATTATTCTCTCACTTTATTTTTAATTTTCTTAACATTTTGTTGTAGCTAGGGATGGGGCATCCTACCAGACGCCAGATATTCACCCATTATCTCATACATTCCACCCAAGATATCTTTATAAGATTCTAACCGTCCCCTTAAGTGCAAGTGATTTTATCTCTTGCACTTGGTTCACCGGGTATATTTGCGAAGTAGTTTTTGAAATTCTTTTTCAAAAGTTCGGTTGCTCATATAATTAATGGAATGATGGAGATCTTTCTAAGATTCCATTTTCTTTTCGTGCTGCGTATAAGACCTTGATATGTGTGTGTGTGTGTGTGTGTGTGTGTGAAATGTTTTTAATAAAATTCGAGATTCTACTTATCTGAAGAAATGTATTTGAATGAAATACGGAAGTTAATAATGCTGTGAATCGATAAAAAGTTTCTTATAGAATAATACTGGAGAGGAGAGGGGGTGCCGCATAGTTACTAAAAGATGAAGTAAGATATAACCTAACTGGATTTTTCAGAAAGAAAGTCAAAGAATATAAAAGCGATGCAGGTGTTACTTTTATTTAAATGTTACTAAAAGAAACCAATACGGATGAATAAACTCTTCCTTTGACAATCCCTGGTTTACAGCCAATACCAACTTTTAAAGTTGTTTAAAAAAGAATACTATACTGACTGGAGTGGCACTCAGCCTATGAGGTTTAAATCGACTTCCTTTAAAGGAGAAAGTTTGATGAGAATATAAAATTCACAAGCAGTCCGCAGTCGCATGCATATCCCCGTCTGTCAAGGGAGATGAGGACATTAAGTTTCTGCAGCAGCACTTGCAAGGAGGTGTTCACGTCCTCATATATACAGCACCTGCTATTCCTAAATGGTCACCCATCTGGTACTGACCAGGTTCAACGTTGCTTAACTTCGGTGATCCAATAAGAACGTGATTTTGCCGTATATATTCATATATAAAAACAAAAAATGTGCAAGGCTGAGGATAATCAGAAAATAAGTGACAATTTCAATCTTATAACGTTAAAAGCAATCAGAATAGAAAAATGTTAATTATTATCACTTGTTAAAAACGACCATTTTAAAGTTTGACAGAAAAAAATCATAAAACGGTAAAAAGAAAACGCACTAAGTAAAAAAAAATTATGAGAAATTGATTTTATAGCATGCCCCCCCCCCAAAAAAAAAAAAACAACAAAATAAAACAAAGAAAGGAAACATGTTTTGGTGAATAATGAATGACCTCAATGCAACCGGATGTTATGTGTATATGTAGGAGGTGGTTTTCTGAAAGGACAAGAAAAAAAGTTCCAAATTTAAATGTGAAATAAATGCTTATATCTACGAGTAGTTGGGCAGGTGAATATGTTACTATATTTTTTGTATGTACAGGATTCAATTATAAAATGATTAACTGATAATTATGAATTTATGGCGTAAAGGGTCCAAATGTTGGCTATATTTTTATAGTTTTATAAAATGGAGTAAAAAGGAGAAGGAAGTCCTTCATGAAAATTCGGATACATTTACTTTTTGTAAAATTTTAATAATTACTAGACATTATTTAATAAATATTCCTAAAATTTCAATGTCATTAAAGTAGCTTTAGTGACATAATATGGACACAAAGTACCATCCATTTGAAAATTAAAATGTTACATATTTGCATTAAATTTCATCCATAGTCATTAGATACCAATTAAGCAAGTTTCTCTGAATTTTAATTTTTTTATTTTATTATTATTTTTTTTTATCTCCAAAATTTTTAGACATTTTCTAGAATAACGATATTCCAATTTTGATCAAAATTGGAATAATTCTAAACAAGACGTTAAATTGAATTATGTATGGATTTGAATCATCATAAGAGTGGTGCAAAACTATTGTTTGAACATCTAATTTTATCTAAGGACGGTATTCTAATGTGTGTGTGTGTGTGTGTGTGTAATTATGTCTGCAGTGTTCTAAAACAAGTTTTAGTCGTTTGTATAAAAGCTAAGAATAGTAATTAAGTTATGTGTAATGTATATTGTGAAATAATGAATACCGTTCTTTTAATTTAGAGTTATCTACCTTAGAATGATTATAAGCTTGGCGTGGAGTAGTTAGAGGTAACAGGCGATACTGTTGATGAATTTGCAGAGCAGTGATATTACTAGTTTTAAAATCAACCACGTTTCTCTTCCACAGAGGTTAAAAGTATGAAGAAAGTAACTAGATCGCTGTTAGGACATTTTTTGTTCTTTGCTAGAGAATGCATGATGCTAGGTAAAGCAACAAAAAACAAAAAAAAACAAGTGAAGCATGCATGGCCCCCTCCGTGAGTGCACATTGGACGAGGCATAACCCCCCCCCGACTAAGTTCAGCATTGCCCCCCTCCATTTAGCCCCAAAAGTCCCAAGGGGACGTCAAATCCTGGTGAAAATGAACAAACAATGCAGTTTTAAGCCTTAACATATGTAATTTGAGTTCTAGACCATGCAAAAAAAGAAAAAAAAGAAGAAAATCGGTTCCGTTACATTTGTACTCCTATCAGGTTTAATGTTCCTATTTACAATGCCTCCCCACGGGACAGAGTTAGACACCAGGGTCGTTTTTTTAACGTGGAGAAAAGGAACAAAAAATAAAAATTGTCTCAGTCATGAAGGATCTCTCCTCCACTGACAGAACAAGAAATTGAAGTGCAGTATATGAAGAACAGATACTACACTGTGATCTTGGCCTTCAGGACAAAAGTTTTTGTTTTAATGTTTGTGCAAAATTTCAAAAAATTCCAAGGTGTAGCTATTGAGAAAAGTGTGGACAGACGAACTGACAAGGGTGAATTTACAGGTCCACCCTCCTTTTGTCGGGGGGGGGGGGATGAATAAAAAAAAATAAAAATAAAAACAGATGCACCGCTAGTGACACTTGTAATTGTTCTAATCCTTAACTTTGGCCGGTCAAATCTATAATAGTACAGTAAAAAGATTACCAACTATTTCTAAAGAGTAATAATTAAATTTAATAAGACAAGATAGGAAATAAAAAAAAAAGAAAAATAACTAATAAAGGTTTACGGATTTAAAACTTCAAACCATCGACTTCTGGTAAAAAAAAAAAATATATATATATATATATATATATATACCTTTATCAATAAGTTTGTAATCGAAGGTGTTGCTTGTAACAGAGTTACTTCGTGTTTTTGTCACATTACAATAAAAGAACTCTCCAGCAATGAAACAGCAAAGATCTCAGGCAATAAGCTCCTTTAATAATCTCAAAATGTCATCCAAGTTACACTGAGCTGGTACAAGTATGATAATCAGGTACAAAAATACAAAAAGTGTAAAAGCTATGTTATCATTGTGTTCTATTCTTATAAAAAAAAAAAAAAATAGTGGCACCTTTCAATTCTGTAGAGGAACTAGAGAGATGACTAGTGAATCAATTTGTCTATGGAGTGAAGAACAGATTATTTACTTTAACTGATAACCCACCTGAACATCACTATACAGGAATATCTATCGAAGTACATATGTATACCCTGGCTGGAACCATTGTAGGAGGCAGGCAGAACCTCTGAAAGATGAAGAGATAGATTCATTGCCAATTAATAGAAGTCCTCTCTCACATTTGATGTTGAGACATACAGGCTAATTTTGAAAAGTGGTCCTAGGTAAGCCCCTATTTTAGGGACTACACTCCTCACCATCATCTCTTGATCATATATCACATCATGCTTAGTAGGTCACAGGTAAATACGACCTTCCGATGATCATAAGCAAATACAAAAACTCAAAGACCAATAATATTGGTACAAACAATGCAGTGTGATCTATTAGATAATAAGGTTTAGAGAAACTCTTTCAAACTGAAACAATGCACAAAATAAAAGGACATAACCATGTTAAAAAACAAAAGACCAGACTTTTGCTTTTCTAGTCGTCTATTTCTCTCTAACACATCCAACATGCTATATGTAGACTGTTGCAAAGGAAAATGATAACAGACAACTTTTCTTAGTGGAGAAAAAAAAAAAAAAAAAAAAAAAAAGATTTATTTTGTCATTTCACATAACCAAAATAGCTACTCGCTATCACTAAAGGGTACCAGTTTTACAAAATTCGATTTTTCTTATGAGTAGGGAGACTTGCATGTTCGCTGACCCTCATTGGTCCACCTGCCAGCAGCAGTTTTCTTTTTCTTTCTTTTCCCTTTCTTCTATCTTTTAGATCCTTGTTCTGCTTCCATCCTTTCTTACTATTCATATAGATATTCCTACGAGTCCGTGATGTCATGTTTATGCCATGCTCCCAACTGCTAATATTACAAAGTGACATCATGTCATATGGAAAAGAAGCAAGCACAAACTGATTCCATGCCTGATGAAAGCATGCACCGTCGAAACAAAATTGGGTAAATGTGCAGTTTAGTGGCATAAATTATATGACAAACAAAAATTTATAAAAGCTATTTTTATATAATACACATTAGACGCAAAGGCTGAAATAAAACCAGAAAAAAAAAAGAAAAAAACTTAATTTTTATTATTTTTTCATCATTTTATTTTTTATTAGACTATATGTACAATATTCGAAGCTGCTGTATTGCTTTTAAAATTTGGCTTTTCTAAGGTTTGACAGATTGGCCTTTTTAAGGCCAAATTTGGCCGTTTTTTATGCTCTTTCATTACAAAAAAATATGGCGGCCAAAAACAGTTCATGAAAGAGTGTAAAAAAGGCCAAATTTGACCTTAAAAAGGCCAATCTGTCAAACCTTTAGAAAGGCCAAATATTAAAAATATGGCAACCTCGATTGTCATACATTTAGTCAAATAAAAAAAAAGTTGAAAAAATAAAAATGAAAATTTTGGGGTTTTTATTTAAGCCTTAGGGTCTAAGGTGTTTTATGTAAAAATAGTTTTTTATAATTTTTTTGTCTGTCAAATAATTTATGCCGCTAAACTACACATTTGCCCAAAATTGATTTAAAATATTTAAATTAATTTTTATTTAAAAAAGTTCTGCATTGTATCTGCTTATCTTATAAATTCTAATTTAAACAACGCTTACATCGAAGAAAAAAAAAAAAAAAAAACCCTCTAAAATAACTGAAATTTAAACATTATGGGTCTTTTTCTGAAGATTAATTTTATATTAAGTACTAGCAGAAGAACCCAGTGTTGCCTGGGACTGAAGGAGAAACTATATCCTTTTATGTGCAACCTATAACAGATCCTTTTTATTCTTATTTGTATATACAATTTTGGATGGGTGACGGGGCTGAAAAATGTACCCCAAATGATTGGGTAAGAAAGTATAAGCTTTTAATACCCTTGAGGCACACCTGGCATTTTCTAAAAATTAACGAGGCTCTCCATGTTATCCTGCTCTAAGCTCTGACCTTATTAATTTATATTTTTAAAAATTTCTATTACGTTTTTAATTTATAAATAAAAAGGTTTTTATAGATGTCAGGCACAAACGCAGACCCCACGATAATGTTGCACAACTCAATCAAAATGAAATATACGTAGCCAAATGCCATAGATTATGTAGTTTCAGAATATATATAATTATGTGGTGGAGGGGTTCCACCTCCAAAACCCGTCAAAGAGTTTGTAAACAAACAAACTATAGCCCAATTATGCAGACAAGATTTACTTATTCACTACTGTTCAAGATGCCGTAGAGATATTTGAACTTCAAACTTTTTAATCTGTTAGCATATTTTGAAAACTTATACCACATAAAAAAAAAAAGGAATAAAATGTTAATTATAAGGCAACTTTTTTTTAAATATTCAATTAAAAAAAAATCTGAGTTATCTTCATACAATTTTTTTCGGTTATGATTGAAAAATCCTTCTATTTTCCTAGTTGATATAGTCCTGTATAGAGTACAGTAGAACCTCGAGATATGGTTGCTCTAGGATACGTTTTTTTTTTCAGGTTACGATATGGAATACAATGTTTTTTCAGGCTCCTGGTTATGGTACTTGCCTCACCTTACGGTGTTATTTATAATGTTATTTGATTATATATACATGTGTATTATTTACTGTACTGTATTTTGTTAATAAATTTAAATGCCGTATCCCGGGGTTCTACTAAACATCATTAAAAAAAAAAAAACTGTGGCAAAGTAGATTATGATAGTGTCAATAACATGGTACAACAATGAAACAAAAATTTGCTAAATCAAATTCAAAGTCTGATACGTCAACTTAAATACTATTTAGATCCAACTTTAAAAAATCATGCAGGAATACTTTAGATGTTAGATAATCAGTAAAAAAAAAAAAAAAAACAAACAAAAAAAACTGCTTCTGAAGTTTGTAAGTAGGGCTATGACAAGAGATTATTCTTATTGTTTTGACTCGAGTATATATCTGACACAGATACAGTTAATCGAGAAGCACATCAACATATATCTAAAAACATAAGATTAACTGATATATACTCAAGAGTCAAAATAATGAAAAGGAATATTCTCTTGTCATAGCCCTACTTGTAAGTTAGCTAAGATGGATGATTAATCTTGGAACATTGTATTAAAATCATCTCCATTAAAAATGCTAAAAGTTCTAGATAGAAGCCATTTTCTTTTTTTTTTTCTTTTTTTATTACAGAAATCCTTTTTCAGGCCAGACGAGAACGAGTTGATTTAAAAAAGAAAAGAGCAAGTTATTAATGTAATAAATGAATAACTAAAATAAATAAACAGATAAAGGCACTCATCACGTATGGCAGGTGAGGCTTCAGTGTTAGCCACGATGCTGACCACCAATATGGAATGGGGCTATCCTTTCAGCATACAATACCTAGCCTTAGTAAAAGATATTTAACCAACATGTGCAGAGGTTTGATATTTTTTCAAGAAGCCATATGAAGAAATGTCTATTTCTGGTTGGGAGTGTCCATTATAAGATTTGGAAAAGGCATTTAGTACGTCTGCTGCTCCAAGTCAATGCTCTACGCTTATAAACACCAACATGAAGGTTAGACTTAAAAAACAGTATCAAATGAAGAGATTTTTTTTTTTAACACCAGAAAAAAAATCTACGAGTACCAATCCTTACAAAAGACTAGTTTTGCTAGTAAACTAATTTGCTTTATGATCTATAAAAAAAAATAAATAAATAAATAAATAAATAAATAAATAAATAAAAAAATAAAAAAAAATAAAAATAAAAAAATAAAAAAAAAAAATAAAAAAAAAAATAAAAAAAAAATTACATTGCTTTAAAGGGAGGCAGGAAGTACTTTCAACTATTAAGCTATAAACACATACAAGAAAGTCAAATAAAATTTAGTTATAAAAGATAGTAATAAATTTTCCAAGCCAACATTTTGGGGAAGTTTGTGAAAACCTAACCAGATTTGGTATTTCTTCTATGAGTATCTTTGAAGGATGTGGTCATATGGAAGTTTCCTACTTTTTTTCATGCAATTCTTTGAATTATTGTTGAACTTTGCAAGATCTTTCAAGCTTCACGGGTTCAATAGTAGATCATATGGTCCATGCTTTTTTTTTTTCTTTTTTTTTTTTTTTTTTTTTTTTTTTACACAGTGATCACCACTTATCAAGGCCCGGAAGCCACTCAGGGATAAGGGTTATTGCAGTACATTACGTTAGTGTGGAGATTTGATGAAGTGTTTAATTAAGGGGGCGGTTCATTAGGAATTTGTTAACATTGGACTTGAAGACATCCAAGTTGTAGTCCGGAGGGAAGCAGGCAGACGGAACAGAGTTCCACAGGCGTGCAGTTCTAAGAAAGAAGCTTTGTTCATGGAATCCGCGTTTTGATTTAGGCACAGATATAGAGTGGGGAAAATTTTTCACAGTGGATTCAGCTAGACGGGTGTTTTTCGTGAAAGATTGGCGAGGGGGGACCAGAGATTGGAGTTCAGACGAGCATCTGCCATGGAAATAACGATAAAACAAGGATAGGCTCGCAACGTCTCTTCTGTGGGAGAGAGGTTGCAGGGTAGAGAAAAGGGCATTCCCCACTAAGCCACGAAGTCTATTTTGTACTCTGTCAAGGCAGGATAGGCTGTTTTTAGCAGCTCCTGCCCAGATATGGCAACAGTATTCCATCCTTGGACGTACTTGGCTTTTATATAGATAGAGAATTGCATCAGTAGTGAGATATCTTCTGGAGCGGTAGAAGGATCCCACCATCTTTCCAGTGACCTTGGCAACAGACTTGATGTACGTGTTCCATTTCAGATCAGGAGTAAAGGTCAAACCCAGAAGCTTATCAAAACACGGGGCTTCACCCAGACGAGAGCCATCCATCACAATTGATGCCAGACGGGGATCAGAGCGTTGATGATGTAAGGATAGGAGTTTGGTTTTGGATACATTAAAGGTAACCAGCCACATCTTCTCCTACTGAACCACGTGCTCGAGATCAGAGGAGAGAGAATCAAAGAACTTTGTCATTTACAGCCTTTGATGTGTTGCCGTAGATGGTCGTGTCATCAGCATAGATGTCAACGAATGATTTAAGTATGTGTTTAGGGAGGTCATTGATGTAGATCAGGAAAAGAGTTGGGCCCAGGATTGACCCCTGATGCACTCCAGCATTTATATTGCAGGCCTCCGATTTTTGTCCATCTACCACTACTCTTATGAGCCTATGGGAGAAATGATTTAATGATTGAGAAAACATTTCCAGTTATACTGTAGCTGGAAATCTTGTGAAGTAGACCCTTATGCCATACCTTGTCGAAGGCTTTTGATATGTCAAGAGCAATTGCCCTAGAAAGGAAGCCTTTGTCAAGAGATTCACTAATCCTGTGGGATATAACCGTCAGCACATCTGCGGTAGATCTTGCAGAGCGGAAACCGTATTGTGTGTCACTAAGGTTATTCCTGCTGAGGTGGTTGACTATTTCTCTATTTAATATGGATTCCAGCAACTTACTCATAACACACAGGAGACTTATTGGTCTGTACTGAGAGGGAGATGACTTATCACCTGAATTCTTAAATACAGGGAAAACTGATGAGGCCTTCCAGGGAGTCGGAAAGCACTTCTCCTTAAGGCAGCGCTTAAATAGTTTCGTAAGTATGAGAGCAAGTTCTGGTTGAAGCTTTTTTAACACTATAATTGGGATGCCGTCAGGGCCAGTTGCTTTACTGGAATCTAGGTTCTTTATTAGCTTGGTGACCTCATGCACGGATATTTGTATGTTACCTAGCTTGTTATGTGTTATAGGAGGAAATATGGGGAGTTGATGGCCTTCGTCGCATAGGGTAGAATTAGCTGCAAAGTTCTTTGCAAATAGTTTGGCCTTGTCTGACGCTGACGAGATGACCTCTGGTCCATTGATAATGGTTGGGATAGAACGCACACTTCTGTTCAGGATCCTATTTGTTATTTGCCAAAACTGGTGGGATCCAAGCCGCTGATCAGCTACCTTGGATTTAATAGACTGGGCATATAGCTCTCTTGCATTTTTTATTACTCTTTTACAGTGGTTGCTGGCAGACCTGAAAGCAGCTTTAGTCTCAGTGCATCTATTACGCTGGTAGCTATTGAAAAAGTGATGTTTGTGCGCGATAGCAGCAGCACATTCTGGGGATAACCATGGCTGGCTGTTAGGTTTTTGTTGGAATTTTTTAGATGGTATGAATTGGTCTATGCCTACAATTAACCATTCGGTCAGATCTGATACTATAGAGGACACTTCCTTTTGTAGCACCCAATTTAACCACAGCAACTTTTGAGCATACTATTCCTATTCTCAGGCAATTGATTATTCTCCACAGGACTGAAAAGTTATCAAACGTTGCTTGTAGTATTATAAAAAAAAAAAAAAAAAAAAAAATCGAAATTAACTCCAATTTGATGCTTTAAAATATTTTATTTAGCTATGGATCAAATCACATAAAAATGAAAGTTTAAAAATTAGCAAAAGATTGTGGGGGGGGGGGCATTTATAAGAATGAAAAAAAAACATTAAAGGAATTCGCATTTACCTGTATAATACAAAAACTCTGATAAGATGATTTTTTTTTACTATTAAATTACTTATTAAGGCTAATAGCCATTCGAGGGTAACAGTTCATGCAACAGAATGTCACTGGAAATACTAACATTGATCAATGGCATGATCAGGACAAGAATTTTTTTTACATTAGATTTGAAGACAACCAAGTGGTAATCAGCTGGAAAGTAGTCAAGCAATAATGTGCGCCATATGCAAGAAACCCTCACAGTAAGTCCTAAAAGGATTGAAATTTACTCCAATTTAGAGCTTTAAAATAATTTTTATGTAATTTAACGAAGGTTCAAATCACATAAAAACATTTTTTTTAATCCATAGAGCTTGGGAGGGGGACATGTATAGGATAAATTTAAAAAAAAAAAAAAATACAGCACTATTAAAACAATCTGTACAAATAAGTTATGACTCTTAGAAAATGTCAAGTTTGTATTTATAGCCAAGGAGTAGTTAGAAGACAAACAGACTGACTGACATATCTGTCATATTAGTATAAATTCCATGAAAGATCATTATTTAATTGCCAACAAAGTGTTAAATAATATTTATATTGACATCACACTGCAAATTTTTTAAATGTTATTTAATTATGCCTTATTACAATGAATGTATAAATATTTAATAAAATTAATTTCAACACTGGATTTGTTAACACTGGATTGGAAGATACGCTGTAATTAGCAGGAAGCAGTCCTGCAATAATGTGGTCCACAGGTGGAAGCACTTTCAAATAATCTGAATGGAAATTCTGTCTTGATTGTTTGCACATAGAAAGTATTATTGCATGTTCATGTTTTATTTAAATTGAAAGCTAAATTAGTTTATTTTTTTTATGTATAATCTGTGCATAATTATAGTGTGTAAAAACATTAAATAATATTTTTAAAAACATTAAATAATATTTTAAAAAACATTAAATAATGGCCATAAAAAACGTTAAATAATGGCCATAAAAAATAATTAAAAGAAAGGATCAAATCTTTATTGAATCATGTACTCAAATAAAAATGACACTTCCGAAACCAACATGTAAGTATCGCGAAGTTTCATATGTCTTGTTTTTTGGCTTGTTAGATAACGTCACAACAGAACAGCAACATTAGTTAAAACAAAGAAAATAGTAAGATCTTTTATGACATCATAAATATATGATGTAATGAGAAAGGCGTTATAAGAAATCCAATAGATCTTTTGTGACGTCATCTAGAAAAACAGACAAAGTGGGAAGAAGACATTTGAAAAATATCATTTATGATGTCATAAATGATTACGTAACAAAAGGATGCATGTTTTAAGTGTGAAAGGAAGAGTGAATGAGAAGAGAGGAACCGATGCAAGGTGGGGGAATGGTGAGAGGAGGGTAACAGAGGTAGTAGCAGTAGTAGTAGTAGTAGTAGCAAAAGCAACATAGAGACTGAGAGTAAGAGGATGGCATAAATACACAAATGACCTAAATGAAAAAATGCTCCTCTGAGCTTTTTTTTTTTTTACATAGGCATCACCACTTATCAAGGCCATGAGGCCACTCTAGGATAAGGGTTAAAGAGTGTACAGTAGAAATTGGACAATATAGTAATCGTTAGTAATGGAAATTCAGTAAATTTATTAAGTGGGACGACTCATCAAGAACTTGTTTACGTTAGACTTGAAGACAACCATATTGTAGTCAGCTGGAAAGCAAGAAAACGGAAGACAATTCCACAGGCGTGCAGTTCTACGCTCCAATCTTTCACGAAAAACATCAGTCTAGCTGAAACCACTATCAATAATTTTCCACACTTTATCTGTGCCTAAATCAAAATGTAGATTCCATGAACAAAGCTCCTTTCTTAGAACTGCACGCCTGTTTCCCACCTGACTACAACTTGGATGTCTTCAAGTCCCACATAAACAAATTCCTGATAAACCACCCCCTTAAGGAATCCAATTTATCAAATCTCGATTAATACGATATTATCCCATTGATTACTGTACACACAACTATTATCCTCGAGTGGCCTCCGGGCCTTGATAAGTGGTGGCTCCCGTGTAAAAAAAAAAAAAAAAAAAAAAAAATTGAACTTGTAAATTAGACAAAATTATGAAAATGGTAATATGAGGTTCAGGGCTGGTATCAAGAGTACTCGAGTGTTTTCATTTATTGCCAGGAAAACGTCGGGTGGGCGTTCAAGTATTCATTAAAAATAAGTGAACGAAATAAAGTAAAAAAGATTTTGCAGACTTTGAAATATAAATAAAAAAAATAAAAGAAACAAAATTCTCAGAAGAAGAAACAAATTAACTAATTAATATATGAAGAGGTGAAGATAAAAAGCGCATATGTTGAGAAAACCATCGTTTCTCCAAGAAGTGTCATGTGGAAATGGAGCAAAGAGGGGAGGAGGGGTGCTAGTTATAAGAGTAAAAATAGAAAAAGAAGAAAAAAAGAGTACTGACATAATAGAAGCCAGGTAACTGGGTCAAATCTTTATTGAATCATGTGCTCCAACTTTCGTTAGCTAGCATTACTAAGGACAGTTCTCAGCATGCAAGCCTGCAGTAATCACCAACAGTTTTGCTTATATGCCAGTTTAATAGGCTAAACTCTTCCAGAAACTGATGGCACGGCTGGAGGAAGAAGTGGGGTGTGTAGTGATGATAGCTGCGGCAGGGGTCAGCAGACTCTCTGTCCCTCCCTCTAAGAATAAGAGGGGGTGGGTCGTATGTATGAAAAGCTGCATGTGTCTATTTTCTAGAATATGTTCACAATTGAGCTTGGGATAGATAGACGAGAAGGGAAAGAGAAAATGAGAGAGAGAGAGAGAGAGAGAGAGAGATTAAGTTGGTGGGAAGATCTACAACTGCAGGCGCTTATTGGCTTGTTGCCTTGTTAACCACTTCCTGGTTGATAATATCGGTGGGAGAGATGGAAGTGGCCGGTATAAAAACAAAAAGCTCACTGTATTTATTGATTAAAGAAGAAATCTCAATTGAATTATTAAGGGGCATGCACTCTTTTCTTCCTTCTTGGACAATACACGTTTTTTTTTTTGGGGGGGGGGACTTTTTTTTTCATTTTAAACTCTTTTTCACCCCCCCCCCTCCACAAAAAGGGCATATTGCCACTTGGGCGACAAGTGCAACTATATGGGATCCAGTCTAACAATCACGTTGACACACTAGTTTTCATCAGATCACCTAAGTTAAGCAACGCTGAGACTGGAAAGGACAGGATGGGTGACAATTTTGTACTGTCAAGGTGCTGCATGTAGATGGAAGGTCAGATCGTTCCTCCTGCTTTCGAATATGTGTAGTTGTTGGGTGTGCATACATTAACGGTCGTATAAAAAGATGGAGTTCACTGAATCCTATTATCTCAACTGCGGTCACAAGCAAACCAGTGACTGTAGGTAGTTGAGCAGATATCTGTTCAAGGTTCTGCAGGTTAATACAGTCAGAGAAGCTGAAAACCAGGAGGAAATTCAAAAATCTAACAGTCTGAGGGAAGAAACGATTACAGTAGAAGGTATTCTACATTATCTTAGAGCAGCAGCAACAAGACACACAGACAGACAGAGAGCAGCAGCAAGAACGAGACAGACAGACAGAGAGCAGCAGCAAGAACGAGACAGACAGACAGAGAGCAGCAGCAAGAACGAGACAGACAGACAGAGAGCAGCAGCAAGAACGAGACAGACAGACAGAGAGCAGCAGCAAGAACGAGACAGACAGACAGAGAGCAGCAGCAAGAACGAGACAGACAGACAGAGAGCAGCAGCAAGAACGAGACAGACAGACAGAGAGCAGCAGCAAGAACGAGACAGACAGACAGAGAGCAGCAGCAAGAACGAGACAGACAGACAGAGAGCAGCAGCAAGAACGAGACAGACAGACAGAGAGCAGCAAGAACGAGACAGACAGAGAGCAGCAAGAACGAGACAGACAGAGAGCAGCAAGAACGAGACAGACAGAGAGCAGCAAGAACGAGACAGACAGAGAGCAGCAAGAACGAGACAGTGGCAGGCATAACGAGGGAGAGAGAGAGAGAGAGAGAGAGAGAGAGACAGACAGACAGACAGACAGACAAAGAGATTAAACGAGAAATGAAAGGAGAAAGAGAGGACACTGATTTATTTGTCAGGCGACAAAAGATTTGGAAGAGGATATAATAGAATGAAAATATGTCAGAAAAACCTTTAAGCAAGAAGCGCAAGAACAAAACAGTAAAGACCGAAGTCTTAGCTTGTGACAACAAATGCTGATAACTCACAAGTTTGTAGGAGAACCCACCTCACCAAAAAAAGACAAAGAAAAATGAGGATATTATTTTTCAACACATTACAATTAGGTCAAGTGGAAAAGAAATATCAGAATCCATCCCGTCCCCAAACTGAGAGGGAAATATCTTTAAGGTGGGATTTTTATGGAAAGCAATAACATTAAATGTTTAAATGGAAGAGTGCTCATAATCAGAGCTTTACACAAAAGAGCTTGCTAAATTTTGCTGCAGCCAAGAAGCAGAGGGCTCAGATTTTATCCGAAAGTGTGGAGGCAAGTAAATAAAAACTTGTATATATATAAAAAAAAAATAATGCGGAGAAATGTGTCAAATTTTCAACAGGTTATTTTAAGGTGCCGATGAAGCAGGAGAAGAACGGCTCCATTTTCACAGGAGCAGCAGTTGTTCCCATTCTGAGAGAGAGAGAGAGAGAGAGAGAGAGAGGTCTTACTCATGATAAAATTATTCTGAAAAGGAATCATAAATTACCAGCTTTTGTGTTTTCTAATTCGACTATACAAAAATCTATTTTAGTTAATATTTTTTTTTAAATTAGTTATAGCATTCCATGTCTCTTATCATTCATAGTTTACGATTCACCCTTTCTTCTACCATTCACGATCCTGAAAGTTTTAGATATATAGCATTTATTCAATAAAACAAATTATTTATTGCGGACTATTATCCTCATCTTTTTTAGTGGTTGTTTTACGACGTTTTGGCCTACAATTCCTCTGGCCTTCATAAGATGGTAACCGCAATGGGATAGGAACTCCCAATCTCCTAACTGCATTCTCTGCAATTACTGCCTTCCATAGAGCATTGTCTGAAGATAGCGGTTTCAATCCTACCCAAAGCTAGACAGAGACTTACTTGGCTAAAAAACGTGGTGAGACGACAACTATGGAAGGCAGTAATTGCTGAGAATGCAGTTAGGAGATTCGGAGTTCCTATCCGGTCGCGGTTACCACCTAATGAAGGTCAGAGGAATAGTTGGCTGAAACATTGAAACAACAACTATAAAAAGATGGGGATAATAGTCCACAATAAATAAATTAATAAACAATACTCATCTCAATAATGAATTCCAATTAATTAAAATAAATTATTTGCATCATCAGTTTCTGAATGGATCAAGGGGAGGTAAATCAAACATACCAGCTCGACTGACTTAGTATTATATAGATTATGATCTAAGATTTAATTTTAAAGTATTTTTCTTTTCAGATGTGTAAAATTTGGTGGCCTAAAAAATTTAATAAGTTATTCTTTATACCTACATACACTAGTGCTTCATGCTTATGCAATCATCAATGTAGGGGGTGACGATTTCTGCAGGTTATTAGTTTCGAATCCAGCCATGAAGCCATCTTTGGCTCCGTTTGTTACTCCTCTACCTCAGGGTCCCTAAACAATTGCCACAGGAAGAAAGGGAATTAATTATTAAACACCGAATTTGGGCACATGTACATGTGACAATCTGGAGTCTTTGCACAAACGGAAGTCGTGAACATTGCACAAACGCTAGTTGACTGCTTCAGTTATAATTCAGCAGACAGTGCCCATCCTTCCAGCGCACACTGCCATCAGCCCAACTGATGAACCATAGTCTTGGCGAAATACGTATCCATGGCTAACTATTACAGGGTTTAAACCCACATATACGTGATATATATACACACACACACACATATACATATATACAGTGTAACTCAGATATAAGAGACCTCTTCGGACCTTACATCTCTCTTATATCCGGGTTACACTGCATTAACACAAGCTCTAATTTTGGACCCGAGAAAATCTTATATTCGGGTTACAATATATATATATATATATATATATATACACGCAAGTGTACATTGTAAAAAAAAAACAAAAAAAAACGTGTACATATTGTCAAAAAAAAAAAAAAAGTCTCAAACTGGAAAATTTTTAAAAGAAAAAAAAAGAAAAATGTATCAATCGTTATATAAATAAAGGGAAAAATACACATTGATCTTTATTATATAGTGGATTTGTATGTACATGTGTGTGTGTGTGTATACACAAAGGCAGTCAATTTTAGCAGGCCTAAGTACATCAAATACCAAGGAAATTCTAAATACTCACAGGGAGTTCTCGAACACCCACTTAGCAAAGCAAAGAAAAAAAAACATATTGGGCCTAAACTAGTGTTTGCGAAACTTCTATTTGAGAGCCGATAAGACATCGTTGCTGCCTTTTGCAATCCTCTTACAAATGATCCTTCATCTATTTAGATCACATCCCAAAGGGGCCAATACACGCTCTCCTTTTTCCCCCTCCTCTTCTAGATACGGTCTACCAAATCAGATCTTTCAACTGCTTTTTATGTTACATATAACTTCTAGATGAGAGCTAAATTTCACTTGATATAACCGCTCCACGTCCTGGCTGAAAAAAAAAAAAAAAACACATTGGTATCAAATTTATGTTTGGACACATTTGTTGAATTGCCCATATTATATCTTCTAAGTATTGTTGACAAACTTTAAATCTAATCGATCCTGGAAAATGAGCCAAGACAGGCAGATTAAAATGGGAAGGACGGCAGTTTAATTTTGATTTATTTCCCTCCCACACCAGGGAGATGTGACAAGGGTTAGAAAGTGGGACTGGTAGGAGAGCCCAGGGGATTATTGCTAATCGCCTTTTCTAGAGGAGAAAACAAAGCCTGGGAGATTAGACCCCTCTAGAACTGCACAGGACTAGGAACACATCGCAGTCAGCAAGGAAAAGGCCATTTTTTATGTTTAACAAAAATCAGAGTTATAAGCACCCCCCTCCCACGTCTTCTGTAAAAAAGCGTTGAATACATCGAAGTGGTTCTAAGATTCTTTTTTCTGTTCATATTAGAAGCAACAAACGATGAAGGGACATTGTTACATTCAACTTTTCTACTTATGCTAGCCTGGATGCTCGGCGTTGCCCGGATGTTTGGAGGTATGTGCTGAGCAAAAAAAAAAAAAAAAAAAAAGATAGTAAGCAGCCACCGCGAAGGAAAAAGAATGTGAAAAAACAAAAACGTGATGTCTTTGCTGTTACGTCCATCGCAAAACCCAAATGACGAACGTCTAGGCTAGTTAATCGAAAAGAGTGGAGGATTTTCGAAAATATCTACGAAAAAAAAAAAAAAAAAAAGAAAAAAAAAAGCGACCCTTCCTTGAAGAAAACTGTCCTGTTGAAGGTGAAAGAATGAATGTTTTGGGCCAATTTTTTTGCTTTCTTTTTTTTGGGGGGGGGGGGTGTAAATTTTTCGTCCGAAGGGTCGAGCTTCAAAATGATACCATCTCATGAAAATCCGTTGAAAGTTTTAGACATACATACATACATACATACATACATTTAAACAGACAGGTGAGATTTCTATTATAGATGACTGGCTTCAGTTTACTAATTGATTTCCGAACTAACCTATCTCTGGCCAGGTGTTCATCTTTCGTGTTTATAAGTACACTTATATTATTTTTTATTATATTTCTTTGGACTTCCACTTGGAACTGAACCTGTTACCTCCACTGTTCTACATCTAATTCAATAACTCGTCCATTCTTTCAATGTGACCATACCAACAAAATCTCCTGTTCTGCATACATCTCCCAATATTGTCCAGATTTAATCTTCCTCAAAGATCGGATCTAAGCCTATCTTCAAGATTCTCATCACACGTCCATAGTATCATTTTTTTTTTTTCCGTGTAACGTATGTACATAATCCTTATTAGCTGGAATTCACTTCCATACTACACACACTTTGTAATTTATAAGATTAAGGGTTAAAAGAAAAATAAAGACAATTTCGTGAGAAGTTTGTAATGTAGTTTACATAAATGTCATGAGAGTCTAAAAACTGTTGATTAACTGATTGCCTCTCATCGTAGCAAAGTGTAGTCACTGTTTTGAGACTACACTTTTTTTTCTCTCCTCGGTTAGTGAAAGAGATCCTTCTAAACTGAGGCAAAGTTTATTTTTATCCAAATCTAGCGTGTCCCTTTTTTTTATGGAGCTGAATTTTCCTTACATTAACTCTGCCCTCCTGGGGAGGTCAGTAAATAGAGACTTATGTTTTCCTCGCTGTTGTAAAAAAAAAAATTAAAAAAAAAAAATAAAAACAGATGTTCATATGCAGTCTTGTAAAGGTCCCAAATAATTTCGTCTTACATAGTTTAGGGTTTAGATCAAAAAGATGCGTGTCAGCACAGAAAATCTCCAAGTATGAATATCAGCACAGCACAATGAAATGAGATAATAGAAGAGCATGATATATAAACACAATTGAGTGGAAAAGAAATAGAGTGAAAGTATTCACGCAATCTACTCATTATATCTACGATTCATGAAGTGGTTGCAGAAATGAGGTGGGCGTTACCGATATTATACTAAAGCTGAGTGAATCAAAATTTGCTTTCTAGAAGATTTTAATTCTTGTCCAGAATTCACCCCTCTTTTTTTTATATTAAAATAAAGAAAAATCTATGTATCCAGGACAAAACAAAAATACATTCGAAAAATCACAATTACAAGCTCCTGGTTTCTTAATTCAAATAATCTAACCAAACTTCAATAAATAACTCAACAAGCGATGGTTTCCAACCTAAAAAGGAGAAAATAGTCTCATTTGCATATATATATATATATATATATATATATATATATATATATATATATATATATATATTATGAAATGTGTCTATGCATATTATACATGATGTTTGAGACAAATCTAATAATTCTTTGATATTCTTTTATTTCAGAACAATTTGAGGTACTTAATAATGATAAAGTTCAATGGATAGCTGCATTTTGTATATTTTGGCAAATTTGAGAGCTGGCCATACACAACCGGAAAGCACCGGAATATTAAAAGAAAGCAACTTGGATAGAGTTGAGGGCCCTCGTAAAAGACAAAATGGCTTCAATAAAAAGATTACATCTGTTAAAATGGTTATGAAGCCCCCGCTCTAATGGAACTTTAACAAAGCATACCAAGCCCACCAACCTACAGTGATATCCATTACACCACATCCAACTTAGTGTAGATACATTAAATAATAAAACAGTTTACGGAAGTCACCAGAAAGAAACCCCAATCTCTAACATGAATAAACTAAATTTATGCTAAACTTCTAACCACTTCCTGAAAGCTAGACTCGTCAACGGATTTACAATAAGAAAAAAAAAAAAAAAAATTCCGGGTATAAAATGGCTTCACGGATAGGCAACATCAGTCAGATATTTGAATCACTTCTGGCTCAACATTTAGGAAACTCATGAATAAAAAAAACAAAAAAAAACTGTCAAAATGCCAGAAACCTTTGTGCAAATCTAATTGTGAAGGAAATAGTTGGGAAGGGGTGCCTGATTGACTTAATAAATACACTCATGGAATATGGGATTGGTTATATCCTGCTTAAATCTCTGCAGATCTTTACTGCAGTCAGTTATTTAGTTATGTTCGTCTGCAAAAGTATAATCTACAACCCTCCATCCCAGCACGGCCCTGTCGGTGGGGCATTAGATTACGCCGACTGCCCCCCCCCTGCAGAGGGTAAAAGTCCCTCAATGGGGGCCCTGGATATGACCTTAAACTATATCCAGTGGTGAGGCTCCAGCTTGTGGGCTTTGGAGAGTGTGGAGCCATCCTTTAATTACCATTGCTCCCAGGTCCACTCTGACCCGGAGTGGTAGTACCTGTTAGGGTCCTAACTATGGGTTAAATAGAAACCGACGTGAAAACAACAAATATATTCTATTAAAAAAAATTTTCTTCGGCATTAAATAACCCGAAAAGGGTTGATATGCCATAAAACAAAAACAACCAACCAACCAAATCCACCCTAGCAATGGGCATAATAGCAATTTTTATAAAAAGCAAACATTTTTAACAACTAATGTAATTCGTTATTAAATTATAAAAAAAAGCGGAGGCGGGGGAGGGAGGGGTCGATACATTGTAAAACCAAACCAAGTTTTAAAGAAATGTATTTTTAGACTTGTTTTGTTAAATTAATTTTCCCAAATGACAAACTCCCTCCCTTCCAAATAAACAGTAGAAGCAAACAAGATAAACTTAAACCTTACAAATTCACTCCATCCTCGAGCTGGTTATGATTATATGTATAAACTAATATTCATTCAGTTAGGGTCACCAAGTTCCAAATTAATGCATGGAGAAAAAATACTTCCGTTCTTCTTTCTTAATGTATGAAAAATAATCAGTTGCTGATGATTTTAACTTGTTCTATCTTTCCATTATATTGAACCAGTTAGGTAAGACACACACAGTGTATAAAAATAAGGAAAGAAATCTATAGGGTTTACAAAGTTGCATATAGATTTTATTTTGGAAATTGGTAATCGAATCAAGTTTACAGCATTAATAAAGTTTAAAAAAAAGCAAAAAAGAAAAAAAAAAAAAGCCGAGCATGTGGGGGTTCCCTCCACGAGTACAAAATTTATTTCCACCATGACTAATGTTTATGCAAAATGTAAAAAAAAAAAAAAAAAAAAAAAAAAAAAAAAAAAAAAAAAAAAAAGGACGGATGAACGATTAGGGGGCAATTTTACCCCTATAATGCTCCCTAAGGGAAGCAACCAGTTATCCCGGAAAATCCGTTCTGTCAAAAATTTACTTTCACCATGACTAATGTTTGTACAAAATTTAAAAAAAAAAAAAAAAAATTCAAGGAGTGGTTATCGAGAAAAGTGCAAACAAACAGGAGTGAGTTACTAGGTCCAATCCCTCCTTTGTCAGAGGGGACCAATAAAAAATAAATGTTAAAGCTATATACTAAAACTTTGATGTTATTTTTGCTTACTTGATCCCGTGCACATTTCAATTGTACATATTTTAGATGGTAAGAGGAAGGGCAAATAATGTAAATAAAGATTAAATAAGTGATGAGAGGAGTGGAATAAGAAAAGTAAAAGAGATAAAGTGGAGAAATAGGGAGGGGGTTATAAGAGAGAAAAGATGGAGTGAGAGATTGGTTGGTTGGTTGGTTGTTTTTGTTTTACGGCATATCAACCCTTTTTGGGTTATTTAATGCCGAATCCAAAGATTTTGAAGAAAACATTTTTTAATAGAATATATTTGCTGTTTTCACGTCGGTTTCTATTTAACCCATAGTTGGGACCCTAACAGGTACTACCATTCCGGGTCAGAGTAGACCTGGGAGCAATGGTAATTAAAGGGTGGCTCCACACTCCCCAAAGCCCACAAGCTGGGGCCTCACCACTGGATATAGTTTAGGGTCATATCCAGGACCCCCATTGAGGGACATTTACCCTCTGCAGGGGGGCAGTCGGCGTATTCTAATGCCCCACTGACAGGGCCTGGAGCTAGAGAGTCTATTATGATATCACAATGTATTCTAACTTAGTAATCCATGTAAAAACATTATCAACCAATTCTAAAGTGAAGAAAGTACTTAATAATACAAATAAATACTTAACGAGTCACAGGTGGTTTATTTATTAAACTTTCTGAAAATGTGTTTAATGTCGACACACCTGCCCTCATTAAATCACCAAAGTTAAGCGACGTTGAACCTGGCCAGTCTTGGATGGGTAAAATATTTGAGAATACCAGGTGGTGCTGGATCTGGGAAAACTGCGAAACCTCCTTGCAATATATATATATATATATATATATATATATATATATATATATATATATATATACACACTAGCATTGAGTGCCCAGCGTTGCCCGGGTGTTTGGAGGTATGTGTTGAGCGAGCAAAAAAAAAAAAAAAAAAAAGGCAGGTTCAAACCCGTGACGCAAAGTAGGAAAAGAACATAAAAAACATGACGTCTTTGCTGTTACAACCACCACCAAACCGGAAATGACGTTGGTTTAAGTTAAGGCTAGACAATCTAAAAGAGGGGATGACTTTCGAAAATATCGGCAAAAAAAGCGACCCCGCCCTGTAAAAAAAGTGCACAATTGAGGGTGAAGAAATTAATGTTTTTATCAAATTTTTCGGTATTTGTCGTCTGAAGAGTCCGGCTTCAAAACAATACTGATCTTATGAAAATCCGTCGCCTCTGTCGAAAGTTTTAGGCAGACATGCAAAACATGCATACATACATACATACATTTATATATTGGTAACTCAAATTTTCGACCCAAACTGATTAAAAAGCTTGCCTTATCTCTGAATACCCATTATGTAAAATTTCAAATGTTTAGACCAGAAATTGTCCGAGTAATTTTGTAGAGACTGCAGAGGTCAAATTATTTTTAACTTTGACCCCTATTATGACCCCTTAAAATTTATTGTTTTGGGCTCAAATTAAGTTATTAAGTTAGATCCATGTCCAAGGAACCTATATCTAAAATTTCAAGTGCTTATATTCAAAATTGGCGGAGGAGCTTGGTAGAGTTCTCAACGGTTAAATCGTTGAACTTTGACCCCTTAACAGCAAAATTTCTGTCCGAAAACCGATTAGAAAGATTTTCCCAAATCTCACTACCCTGTATATCAAATTTCAATACCCTGCATCTCAAATTTCGAGTCTGTAGATTGAAAATTGACAGAGTTATTACGTAGGGAAATGTACACAGATACACACTTTCACAGATATATAATCTTGAAGATCCTTTAATATAAACCTGCTAATCTATGCATCGGTCGATATAACGGAACAACCACTCTTTGAACAGAAATTCTGTTCTCAATCATGTAACGAAGCGCGCGCGTGCGAGCGAGCGAGCGCTTTAGTTATTTTTATTTTTTAAAATTGAGAATAAATGCAAGGTGATTTTCATTGATAAGTCAGCAGACATCCAAAATTCAAACAAGTCATGTAATCTATGATTAAGTACAATCTTAAGTGATGGGCAGAAGGATTTTTTTTAATCCCTTCCCCCCTCAAAAAAATAAATAAATAAAAAATAACATACGTAAACTAGGCTAATGCTAAATCAGCATAAGATTAAAAAAAAAAAAAAATTCTTTAAGCTGGTCATTTGGTGCATTTACCAGTCAATAAGAATGTACCTACTAAAAGGAAGAAAGTGTGTGAGCAGACAAAAGAAAAAAAGTTCCTTCTTGTAGTCTGGCTTTTCTTTTTAATTAAAACTAAATAAGTAAATGAATAAACTGTGCCACTGTCACCATCATATTCGGTTTAATGCCCATTTAACATGTTGGCATGAGTTGGATGGCTTATAGAAGTTGACTTCAAAACTAACTTATTTCTGGACAGGTCTTTATTTATCCCTCTTTGTCTAAAGTCAATTCTAATCACTTCCTTCCATATTTTCCTTAGTTGAATGAATTAACCCTGTTACCAAAAATTACTCTGTATCTACCAATCCAAGAACTTCTCCACTCTTTCAACGTAGCTATATCATCAGTCTGTTTGGTATACAACTATTAGTAATGAGACGATTCCAATATCCCCCCCCCCCCCGATTCAGATACAATTACAGATTTCGTACTAAATTCCTGATTCTGATATAATTACGGATTCAGATTCCTTATAAATCTCTAAATATTTAACCATAAAGTCGATATTTTTTTCTGATTTCCGTAAAAAATACATGTTAAATGTTCAGATATTTTCTCAATCATAAAAATACATTTGTGTGTGTGTGTGTGGGCGGGGGAGAATCTTTAAACTTTAGTTTTGCTGGTAGTTTAAAATCAATAAATTATTTTGAATAAAATGAAATGCGTATTAGATACGTTTGAAGCCGAAACAACGCATTATTACAAAATAAACATTTTGTTTGAAATTTACATTGAAATTCATAAATATATTTCGAAGGTAAACTTCATCTTCAGTATGTCTTTATTTTTTATTATTATTATTATTATTTTTTTTGCCATGTTGTTGTTGGAGCATAAAATCAGCAAGTAGAAGTCCGTTTGGTGTTTTTACGGTAGTCTTTTCAAGTGTCGGAACGGTAAGTTGGTCACGCAAAATTCTTTTTATGCTGATTTTTATGCTGAAGATGAAGTTTACCTTCGAAATATATTCATGATTTCCAATATAAATTTCAAACAAAAATATGTTTATTTAGTAATAATGCGCTGTTTTGGCTTCAAACGTATCTAATACGTATTTCATCTTACTCAAATTCAACCAAGGCGTCTATAAAAGGAACACAAACCCTAACATTAATTTTTTTTATCAATCCTACTAGCAATAGGTGATTTTGCTTAAAACAAAGTCAAAAATTTTTTAAAAGAATCGTTTTGGGCATCGGATAATAGATACAAATTTTTTCAATTCTGATACCAAAAATTTTCCAATTTTTCCGGCTCCTGATTCCAATTAATCGTCTAACATTACTCTCCATACTGTTCAGATTTAATCATCTTTTGAGGTCATCAGATCTAAGCGTATATTTAAGACACGTTACATTTTCATCATATTCCAATCATTTCTCTTCATATAATGCATATCATCAACCCTCATCAGTCAAGTTTAACTACCGTACATCACACACAGTGCGCACACCGGTCTTCATTTGGCCGAGAGTGGTAACACTACTGGTTAGTAATGGCATAAGTTCCCTGAACTTACGCCATTCACTCCTTACTCTTGCAATCACACCAACACCTGCTGCTCTCTATGCTCTAATGGCATCACCAAGATAGCTAAACCTCTATAGCAGATTAGAAATATAAAAAAGCTGGATCGGTTAATATTAACTTTACAAGAATCCTAAAAACGTAGCTAGGTACTATCTGAAAAGAACTCATCGCATGAAGCCATTATTTTTGTTGATTTTGTTTGTTTGTTTATTTAAATAAAACAGTAAGTTATAATTTGAATGAGACGTGAGATGGTGAAAAAACATCTTCGAGTTTTTTTTTTTTTGTTTTTTTATTATATGACTAATGTAAATAAATAGTGAAAAACAGATGGGAAATAACTATATTCCGCACCACGATTATTTATATATTACACACTAGCAGGTTGTCCAGCATTGCCCGGTCGTAAAGACACTTAAATATGATATTTTGATTAATGCAGATTTCGTATTTATTATACTAGCAGGACCCGGTTCTCGGCATTGCCTGAAGAGTTATGAAATAATGTTAAGTGTAGAAAATCTTAAATAATCATTTTAAATTGTTAAGTATTTGTCTATCAATGCTGCCCACTGGTAATATGGCACAAAGCCTAAACGGAGTAGGTAAGTGAAACTTTTGTCTTGACTGTTCTAGCGTTTTCTTCACACACACCCCTATAGCATGGTATGGTCTCAATGTTTAACTGGAAAACAAACACCAAAAAAAAAAAAAAAAAAAAAAAAAAAAAAAAAATGTATGTTTTTCATAAGGAACAAGTGTGGCCAATTTTGTGTTTCCTTAATGTAAACAGCGGAAATCCACAGGAAATCTCTTAGGTATAAGCAAATAAACAACAAAAAAAGTTTATATAATTGCAGAACATTATCCTCATCACTTGTTTTTTTCACCACATTTCGGCCCATTATTCAATATGATACAAACTCCAAACTGCAGCGATGTGCGAATAGATGAAGACATTCAAAAGGAAAGGGAACGTGAATTAAGCAAACTGCTAGGCAAATGGGCTAACGGATACTTCGTTGCAGAGGGCAAGCGATAATGTGGTTCTAAAGTTAGATAAGTATCAGTGCAGACTTAATAAATTTGCATGTGCCATCTTTTGTTGCAAACCTACAGTATTTTGGTTCAGAGGGGAATTTCTGCAATCAAATTATTATATATAGGATTATATTTGACCCAATATATAGTAATGATTTAAAAAAAGTTTAAGAAAAAAAAAAAAATGACTTGTGCGCCACCACCGAGAATCGAAACCGATATGGTTAGCTTATGATTTATTTTGTCCTCTGCCGTTAATGACCGAGCTATGAAGACATTTGCTGCAAGGCTAAAATTTAAAACATGAACCAATAGCTACTAGGTTACGCATGCATATTCGTAATGCCGTTGTTCAAGCTTCACCTGACAAATTTCATTTTTTTTTTTTTTTTACATTTTTTATTTTCACATATTTGTACAGATTTTACCAGGCTAAAACCCAAATATAAACTTTCACAGGAGTTCAAATACATTATAGTTTCATGTCTAGATCAAAAGCTAACAGAGGGGTTTGGTAGGC
Source organism: Euprymna scolopes (assembly GCF_053919585.1). NCBI lineage: Eukaryota > Metazoa > Mollusca > Cephalopoda > Sepiida > Sepiolidae > Euprymna > Euprymna scolopes. Next base: position 61,114,311 of record NC_136492.1, read on the forward strand.
AAATATTTTTCAACAAATATATATATATATATATATATATATATAAAGCTGAATGTCTTTGTGTGTGTCTGGTCACGAATAGGCTCCTATATGGTTAACTATTTTAAAAAACTGATTACATATAATGATAGATGTATTGAGACACAGGAATGGGTATGTTTGATCTGGCAGAACGGTGGTTTATTAAAATTGTGGGGTCTGCGTTTGCGCCTGGTCCACAAAGTATGGAAATAAAAAATTGAAAAATTAAAAAAACGTTTACAAGTGTTTTTGATATAGATGTACATAAGAATACTTTGATAAGTATGTTTCAACTTAAATAGGAATGGTATAATAAAATTGTGGGGTCTGCATTCGCGCCTGGCCTCCATAGAATGGAAATAGGCACAAACTTTAAGACTTTTCATATCTATCTGCGTAAGTATACTATAACCTTTTTACGCAAATATTACGCAAGTATAAATCATAGAATATCTGCATGAATTACGCGTGATAGTTAACTAAAAAGGATCATCCCTTAAGAAAACCGAAAAAACTAATAGGGAATGAATTAAAATGAATGTTTAAAAGAATATGCAAATTAGCTAGATCTTTTGCTAGTGAATGCAATGCCACAACCCAAATATAAGAAAGTTGTATTTTCTTTTTAAATAAACAGAAAAAAGGGTTTTTAATATGAATATCAATGTACAAAAAAAACAAAGATTGATAGCAATACAGACACAGACACACACACACACACACACAACATAATCATGGTTACACACCGATTCCTGTCAGACCAAAGTTAAGCAATCACTAACTGTTGTTAAGGTAATGTTTTAATCTCTAAAAAATATTGGATGTAAATAACTTACAAAACTTTCAATCTTTCAGTGAAAGAGGATTATTTGCTTAGAATTTTTAAGTCGGTTTAAATGACTTTCTATTTGATGGTTTAAAGGTTTTAAAATTTCCAAAGATCGCAGAGTAGTTAATTTTTTTTTCCACCTATAATTATTCTAATGAAATGTTACTTTCAACTCAATTAGAGATTTCATTTCGATGAATAATTGATTAATAATAAACCAACGAATAAAAAAAAAATATGTACTAGTGACAAGAAACACAAATGGTCAGAATTTTATCAAACAATTTTACTTGTGCCTGAATGATGAATTCCTTCTATGGAGAACCAACAGACATCCATGAATATTTACCAAGTTATTTAATTTATATAAATATTGTCTTTTTATGGACCTTAATTTAGTCTCAGCTGTGAAGGTGAAGAACATGCAAGAAATATTAACGGAACAAATCAGTGAACGAATCTAATGAGCATGAATCACTTTCAGAGGAACAGAAAGAAGGTAATGTGACAAAAGGGGCACTTGGCCAGCTATACATCAGCCAAAAGATGTGCTGCTAAATTGAAATAGAACATATAGAAAAACAGTACACGAGTTCAAGGGAACTGAAACTGGCCTAAATCCCAAATTCTACGCCTACTTCCTAAAAAAAAAAAAAAAAAAAAAAAAAAAAAAAAAAAATATATATATATATTTACATGCACATAAACAAATCTTGTGGCACCAACCTCGACTGGGACCACACAAAAATGATTTTGAAAGGTTATAGAGAATGGAGAGCACTGACCAGATCTCTACTGGAAGAGTGTAGAGAGTACTGAAACATTGGAGAGGTTTATTTCCAATCAAATTCCAGAGATGACAAACGGTGATGACCAGTAATAAATCAATGATAAACAGCTGTTGTGATAACACTGGAAATGGGGGAAGGGCTTGCTGTTCCTTAAACTCCATGGAACACCGCTTAAGTAATCGTATATAAGGAATTGTGTGAAAACTCTTAGCAATAACAATAATGTAAAATTATTTGCAATGATTATCAAAAGAGGCGGAGAATACTGGAAATCTGAAGAAACTTGTCGCTCAAACTCCAGGAACCACCACCAGTCGTTGTCAATAAGCAAACAATGCTGATGACCTGTGTGAAAAGTAGAGTTTTCAAGTAAAAAATCGAAAAGCAAATTTGGAGTTTGACATGTTCCTCAAAAAACATTACGATGGCAACAAACAAGGACTCGTTTTACCCTTTTTCCAAGCCCTGATCACTTAGCGTTTTTATTCTAATTCCTATGATTTTTATTTCATATTGGTTCAGTTGAAATAATTTTCTTTACTTTGATTTAAAAAAAAAAACAAAAAAAAAAAAACACAATTCCTGATTAATTTGATCCCAAATAAGTGATATTACAGTATTTTTTTTTTTTTTACCCTAAACTTTGAGGTCATACTAAATCAGAATATATAAGGTTTGTAAGTGTATTATTCTGTACTTTGTTTTACATAAGACTACTTTACTATCATTTAAACACGGTAGTGTTTGAATATGATTAAGTGTCAGTTTTAGTCATTTAGAACTGCTTTAAAACTTCACCACTCGCTCATTTTTCGACCAAATTTCAAGCAATTATTACAGTTTATAGATCACCTATTGTGAAAAAAAAAATTCAATTTTCGTTCAGCAAAACAAAAGTCATGATGAATTTAGTGGTGTTCAAAATCGTAAAAAGAAAAAGAAAAAATCGTAAGGTGAGCAACGTTTTTTCTGACTGGTTTCCATAGCAACTAGTGTTGCTACTAATTCACTGCTGTCGCGAAAAGAGAAGTAACAAGTGAAACACAGAATGAAAGGGAGATAATTGGGGGGATTTTATTGAAGCAGTGTGCCGTACATTGTTAGTTTACATAAGTATGTTTATGGGACAAAAATATAAGACTGAAATTAAACAAAGGAAGCCTGAAAAAATCATGGATTACACTAGAAAAATGCGAGCATGAAAAGTAATATGGTTCAGCTTAAACATGCAAAATTAAAGGACTAGTTGTTAAAACTGGAAAAGAAAAGGACAAGATATTCTAGTAAAAAATATAAATTTATAACTTAAAATATTGCAGCATTAAATTTTTGTTTAAATTCAATTTAACATTATAAAATCAATTCTTAATCCTGCAATATTTTAAGTTATAAATTTATATTTTTTTACTAGAATATCTTGTCGTTTTCTTTCCCAGTTTCCATGTTTAAGCTTAACCATATTACTTTTCATACTCGCATTTTTCTATTGCAATCATTGAATAGATTCCTTAAACTTTGAATGTTATGTCTACACAACATGTTCTTGTATTTAATTATAAAAGTAATTTTTCATGAAAAGCAGTTAAACTAAGCTTTATGGGCACTCCACTCCACAGTAAAACCTCTTAATTTGTGCTCCTGTCTGACACGAGTAGACATACACCTGAATCCGCCCTGTATTTTATTGTTAAAAAAATTTTGCCATGTCAACCCATCTGTTGTTTTAAATTTCAACTTTACGTAAGTCGCATTTCATGAATCTAAGCAAAAGAAATTAACATAGCTTTATTCTTACCTTACTTTTAATTGGAAGAATTATAGTTTATCTGCATATATTTCTTTTTCTAAATTTACTTTATTTTATTTTTTTGTTTTACATAGTAGTCGCCACTTATCAAGGCCCAGAGGCCACTCGAGATTTACCATTTGACAATGTTTCTGAGATCTATCGTTAATATTATTTACAGATTTCAAACTTGATTGTTACCATTAAAATAAAAAAGACCGTTACTAGACATAACATAGGACAGAACACAGATGTAATGCAACATTATCAAAGAACCAACACGTTGTAGCCTCAGTTGTAAAAGAGATCAAGAATGCAAAAGAACTTTAACTCGTTTTTTTTTATACAACAGCATTTAATTCCTCATTCTCTCATAACCGCTGTGATGTCTCCTACGTGATAGTCCTCTCGAACGTATCCACACCTCATGTAATCTCGAACGTTATTCCTGTCTCTATTGTGATCTCCTTTTTTAAAAGTTTATTTTCCCCTATTAGTGACATCATTTCACATGCATTTGCATAGCGTTACAGTAAGCAATCTATGCAAGTGAATTAAATAAAGAACTCGGTTTAAAATTCCCAAATAAATTCAGAAGAAGATATAATCTGAAGAGTATAAGATGTATATAGAACAGGTCACATTATAAGAATGTGTCAGAATTCTAGGGTTAGTAAATGTAGAATAGTTAAAGTGTCAGTGGAAAGATAATGAAAATATGAAAGTGATAAAAATAGACTTGAGAAGAGAGATTAAAAAGAAAAGAAAAAGGCTTGGCCAGAGATCGATTAGTTTGGAAGTCGATTTCTAAAAGCCATCCAACAAATGCCAGCATGTGAAACGGATGTTAAGGCAAATATGTGTTTCAGCATTATGCCACTCAGATGATTGACACCGACAAATGATATGCAAAGAAGAAAGATACAACTGCTAAAATTGTGAAAATAATAACATTGGCTAAGAACAAAGTGTAGTATCTGTTCTGATACTATACTTCACCTTTTCTGTTCTCAATCAGTGGAGGAGAAATCCTTGACTGAGACAATTTATATTTTTTGTTCCTATTCAGAATGCCCTTTTTTGGGAGCTGGATTTTCCCCCCACATTAAAAACTGACATGGTGTCTAACTCTGCCCTCGTGGGGAGGCCAGTAGGAACAATAAAGATGAGGAGGATGGTCCAAAGTATGTCTGTGATTATTTTATTATTATTATCTTTTTACAAGGGGAACCATTTACCAAGGACAAAAGCTGCTCAAGGCTAAGAGCAGCTCAGATGAAATGATTATTGGTTGAAAAGTGAAGAACTTTATAAGAGGGTTGAGAATGATTGCAGAGATGAACTAAGTTCAAATACTCGTGGAGACAGTTTATAACTGAAATTTCTTGATATTGGATTTCAAGACAAACTTGTAATTAGCAGGGAAGCAGTCCCGTCATAATACATTTTGCAGATGATAAAATCCTTGTAAATAAATATTTGTAGAAATTCTGCCTGATGCTAGGCACATGGAGGAAGAAAGGATTTTTTTTTTCTTTAGCAACTGTTTATAACTTTACTAAATTCCAACACCGTAATACTCTTTATTGCCAGTTATTTGTTAGCAAGTAGATTCTGATTTAGTCTAAATAAGGGAAGAACAAGTAAAGCATGCATCGTCTCCCATGAGTGCACAACATTGCCCCCCCCCTATCACTCCCTATTTAGCCCCAAAAGTCCCCAAGGCCTTAACATATTTAAATTTGAGATCAGCACCATGCAAAACTGCTAAATAGACATACACAGAAAATTTTGGACAAATATGGTAAAATTTGTATCAAAATTAAGTGTTTTATTAGCCCTAAAAGAACCGCTGGAGCACACCCAAGAGTTATCAGTAGACAAATAAAATTATATAGAAATCAGTTACAACTTTTCAGAAAGTTGTATAAAAATCCAAGGCATCATTTTTTTTTTTTAGCAAGCACAAAAGTGTCAATTTTAGCCATTTTAACCCGAAAGGCACACCTAGGGTGAGGTGGGGGAACCAAAGTTTTCCCCCGAAAATCCGTTCTGTTTTTTTTTTTTTTTTTTTTTTTTTTTTTTTTATTTACTCCTGTTTAATGTTTGTGCAAAATTTCAAAAAAAATTCCAAGACATAGTTATTGAGAAAAGTGTGGACAGATGAACGGACAAGGGTGAACTTACACCCTCCTTTTTTCGGGGAACCAATAATTTGTTTAATTATATGAAGAAAAAAAAAAAGAAAATGGTTTTGAATCTAATTGAAAGGAATTTAATTTCTACTTCAAATCAAATCGAATCTAAGTAGGAAATCCTGTTGGCAAACATTTTTATTATCATCATCATCTAAAAAAAAAAAAAAAAAAAAAAAAAAAAAAAAAAAAAAAAGCATTACTTCCTTCCGTTTTCAAGACTCATTTCCTTTATTTTTGTTTAACTTTACAATATTTCTGAAGTGTGTTTTGTTATCCATGTAATGTTAGAACATGGATCATTGCTTGCTTGCACACTAAATGTTTTATATGGCAGAGTCCGAAAGCTTATCTTAGAAAATTCAGTTCTCAAGACTCCCAGAAGTTAGGTAAAGTCCAAATATTTTGACTGACTTCCCAAGACGAAGAATCAAGCAAAAGCAATAAAACTAAAGAGTAAAAATCAAAATGTCTAAGGTTAAACATGTTATCAGTTCAGAAATAAACTAAAAGTCAGTCTAACCGTTTTGGATCACTGCTGTGAAACTTCATCTAAGTTTACTAGCCTCAGTCAAATATATATTTAAAATATAATTATCCACTAACACGTGTTTTGTCATCTTTGACTCATCAGAGCGGCTGAATCTAGCTGATGAGTCGTAGACGACTAAACACGTGTCAGTGGATAATTATGTTTTAAAAATAATACATGTGCCACTCTCCATTTGGGGGTATCAAATTGGTCAAAGGGAAAATTATTCCCAACTCGTATTTAGGTAAAAATGCACTTTCATATAATTCAAAAAAGTATCAAAAAACAAAACACACACACACACATATATATATATATATATACACACACACACACACAAATATACCCCGATATGCAGAAGAAAGTTTAGTTGGAAGACCATGAGTGAAATAGGCCCATTCTTAACGCCATATTTGAATTCATACGGAGCTATCAACTTCACAAAATTTTACATATTTATACTATTGGGAGGTGATAATAAAAAATAGCAATAGTATAAATATGTGAAATCTGATAATGTTGATAGCTCAGTATGAATTCAAATATGGCGTTAAGAATGGGCCCATTCCACCCAGGGTCTACAAACTAAACTTTCTTCTTTTATGGTTGAACAAATCAATTGATCTTGATTCAGCTTTAATGCGTGTTGTGTCTTTGTTTCTATTAGTTTGTTTCTATGCTTATCCACATTTCTATTAACTAATTTTGCACAGTCTGTTATAGATGTGCATGAACGCATCTAAACATCTTTTGATCATTCATGTATCGAGCAAAGTTCAAAGATTCATAAGACTTCATTTTCCACGGTCGCAGCAAGTTGAAATGCTTATTTGCTTATATTGTCAAATGCAACCAAACAATTATTAGGCAGCATTGACATTTCCAGTTCCAGAGAACTCGTCATGCAAACCAATTCAAAAATCTTCAACCATTGAAAATTGGACAAAGATTATTTAACATGTTATTGGACACTAAAAGATAGACACAACGATTTCCTATTTGTGGTACGTTAGCCATTTCAGATGCAACAGTATCAAAATTATTATAACCATTGTCTCCAAAGAAATGAAATTTTATTCTTTAGATTATTATCCAGAAATTGGTTCTGTAAGATTCATGAAATTCTATCCTGGATTCAATTTCCTTAAATGGTTATTGGAATAATACATTGTTAGATATATTTTGTGAAAAAATTAGAAGAGTATAAATAAACTGACACTTGAATAAGAAAAGATTTAAGTCAAATTGAATAAAAGATTGTCATAGCCGACGAGTGGCACCGGGGGGCATCAACCTCTGACAACTATGTCTAGCTCCTGACCTGTTTGTGTGGCTTTGATAAGTCCAGCCGACTGCTACTACTAAAAATAGAAGGGAGAACGGCAGATTACTGATGCCTGAAAATCAGTGCTTTACGTAGACGAGGCTCATTAATCTAAGAAGACAACTCCTCTAAGAAAAGGAAAACTGACCTCAAGCCTCTGCTGTCTGATAACAATCAACCCATAGGAAAAGATCTTGGAATCAATGTCAAGGAAAAATCCAAAATAGTACGTAGCAAGGTATTGGAAACTTGTGATGATACTGGAATTATGTGCATTGGTGCTTACCTTTCCAATGAATCATTCATTCCAGTGAATTGGAGACGAGATGAGTCTGCTACATGGGTAGCAGTTTATCTTTCATACTTACCTAGACTTTACGTTCTGAGTACAAATTCTTCAGAGACTAAAGGATATTAATATGACTATATATGAACATGTGTCTGTATTCACTGCACAGATTGTGAACGTCCATTGGTTGTGCTAGTCCAAAGTCGTCATCCAATTTTGATGCTAGTCACAGTTGCAATTTGATCTAAGCCAATGCTGCAACAAAAAAATTCCTCTGCCAAATAAAATTTCAAATTCTTTGAGAGGTTGCAATGATGTTCACTTTGAATAACAGACTTGCAAATAAGAAATTTTTGCCCAACAACAAAACAAGTCCAATGGCTTAAAGCGCAAGAGCTCATCTTGCTTGAAGAAGCACAGTGTAGGCGTACCCATATCTAGTGATTAATATTTTTCTCAAGTACCTTGCTCACGGCAAAAAACAAACAAACAAAAAAACAAAACAAAAACAAAACAAAGCAACACAACTTGCATTTAAAGAGACGCTAACTTTTTACAAATGAATAATGATGATTCTGGGTGATCCAAGCTCCAGACCAAACATTCCCATTATCTTGGCGATTTCTCATTTTTTTTTTCTTTTTTATTGAATATCTCACCTGCAGCAAGTTTGTTATTTGCATACATTAGAAACATACAATCTACTAAACATGTCACCAAGTGCATGTTGAGATATATACACACACAATTGTTCCAAAAGTAAAGCCTCTTATTTTCTTTTTAACTAAAAACGTTGAAGACCTACGAAGATGGGAATAGTATTTTTAAAACGAGCTATATGTATATACCCACACACACACTAGTGGTGGGATGATTCCCATAAAATTACTGATTCCGTTATAGATTACCAATTTGGATTCTTTTTTTAATCTATGTAATATATACAGCTATAGAACTGTTTCTTTTTAATTTTCGAATTACCATAAAAACCCATGCATACATTTTCAATAATGCAAAAATACATTTGGGATGGTGATCTGTAGATTTAAGTTTTATGGATAGTTTAAAATCAATACCAGCAATGGAATTTTTTTTAACAGAAAAACAAACAATTAAAAAATCTTTTTTTCTTTTTGCCTTGGAAACTAGGCAAAATTAAAAAAAAATCAGTCTGGCATTTTGGTTACCAACCTATAAACTGTGTCCATCGCTTTATTGCAGATTACAAAATAATCAATATTTCAGTAAATATAAGTTATAAAAAGCTGAAAATTACACCATCCAAGGACTGTATTAAGGTGAGATAAATCCTAAAATTTCATCAAAATTCATGTCATATTTAAAAAGTTATGTTATTTTTTTAATATTCAATGAATTTTCACCGTCCATCGCTTTATTGCAGGTCTTCTAAGATAATGTTTTAGCTCAATAAAACAATACCAAAGCATCATAAATTTATATTGAACACATTTTCTGGGGAAAATTAACAAAAACAAAGGCACATCCCGAGGGCTAAGTGTCAAACAAACGAATTATTTGTCCACATATCCCCCATGTTTTGAAATTACATTAAACAACCTTTTGTCCACCGAGGAGGTTAATTGTTTGATCTGAGATGGAGTAATGGTTCTGGCAACGTCGACTATTTTGTTCCAAAGGGCATCCTTCGAAGAAAACGGCTCTCCTCCCTCATAAACTCCTCGTTTCAATATTGACCATAGGTGTTCGATGGGGTTATGGTCTGGAGAACACGGTGGCCAGGACATGAGGGTTTCTCCAACAAAGCCCTGAGATCCAAGGAAGGATGTAGTTGCCCTAGCAGCATGAGATGGGGCATTGTCATGCATAAAATAATCTTAAAATGACGTGACAAGGGAAGATCATCTAGCCATGGTAACAAATTCTCATTTAGAAAGGCAGTGTAGGCATTGCTGGTGAGCTTAACACCTTCTGGCACTCGGAATGGTCCACATAGCTTATCCCCAATAATTCCCGGCCAAAACATTATGCCTCCACCTCCCTGTTGGCGACGAAATCTATAAGGCGTTGGAGTTCCATTTGGATTCCAAACTTTGGCCCATCCGTCCGGTCCATCAAGGGTAGCATGAGCCTCATCTGTAAACAGAACATTTTGGCAATCCATTTTCATATATTTTGTGCCCAAGCCAATCGTTTTTCTTTGTGGGTTTGGCTCAATGGAGGCCTTGGAATAGGATTGATGTTCCTTGCCATTTCATTCAGTACATTACATCGGGCTTGTCTGGACCTTGGTATGACTCCAGCCCTCGCAAAAATTGTTGCACTGGTGCTGTTTGGGTTGCGCACAATCTCTCTACGAATTTTTCGAAGATCCCGATCAGAAAGGTTCCTCCTTGTGCCCTTATCTTTCCTGGACTTGATGTTGGGGTTCTTGACGAATGTAGCTAAAGTTCGGGGATCCCTTTTTAGTTCTGTGGCTAAATTTATGATCGAGAGTCCTGCTAGTCCTGCAATAATCCTCTGCTTCTCGGTAGCTGTTAAACGTCCTTTTTTTGGCATTTTATGAGACCTGCAATAAAGCGATGGACGGTGAAAATGCATTGAATATTAAAAAAATAACATAACTTTTTAAATATGACATGAATTTTGATGAAATTTTAGGATTTATCTCACCTTAATACAGTCCTTGGATGGTGTAATTTTCAGCTTTTTATAACTTATATTTACTGAAATATTGATTATTTTGTAATCTGCAATAAAGCGATGGACACAGTTTATAGGTTGGTAACCAAAATGCCAGACTGACTCCTAAAAGACTGAATTTTGACTGACTTAGAATCCCTGTATGTAAATAATAGGATAATGTAAATAATGGGATATGAGTGTAAACAGCTTATAAAAAGACCCGCCCATTGTTTTTCAAGTAGGAAAACTGTTAAAGTTTTACTTCCGGTTGGATTCCAATCAGGTAAATGTTTCTGTTTGTGTATCATTTCAGGCCAAGTTTTTCTAACCTACCGGTTCACTTGATGAGCACAAGAGAGGTGAAAGTTTACATGGAGGTGTGGGACTAATGAGCTCAGCAGGTGAGGAAACGATGCTATCAACAGGAGAGAAGGCTGTTACGAATTCAATATGCACTTCTTAACGTCTTGTGTGATTGCAAAGCCAAAAGGTTTTACCAATTAAAAAAGTTTCATTCGTTAAAATTAAGAGCATCCAGTGCAATTTCTTTCTCCTCCTCCCGGGCGATAGAGGGGGAAGATTTTTTTTTTTTTTCCCAAGTAAAGAAACAAAGAAAACTTGTACTAGATTATTTTTTTTCATTAGCCTATTTACTAATGCCGATTTAGTATCTGCCTATCTGAAGCCGAAGCTATAATATTACTTCTATTAATAATGGAGATTTTGTATGTCTGACACCAAAACTATAATATCAAGTCTGTGAAAAAGTTTTTGCTGGTTTGTAGAATTGGCGTTTTAAACCACTGTAATTTACTTAAACATTTATAACTTTTTCTTACTTTCAGATTATTTCTACATCATATTTTTCTACATCATTCTCATCCATGTTGACCTCAAAACTACCTTCTTTAGTCAACAAAAAAGGAGTCATCTTCCATCACGATAATACTCATCATCACACAGCACGATTGACCAAAGATCTTTTAAGAGCATTTAGTTTGAAAATCTTGCCTCATCCTGCATATTCTCCTGACCTAGCTCCCTCAGACTATTACTTATTTCGAGGATTACAAAACCATTTAGATGACTTTAGGCGAACATAACGCGATTGAACATAAGTTAGATTCATATTTCACACGAAAACAAAGAATTTTACAAGCAAGACATTTATAAGCATGTTGGTAGATGGAATTGAGTAACAGAACAAAAGTTATTGCCATGAATAAATATTTTCAAAAGGATTTTTTTCATTTTCAGGAGAAAATTTCCAATCAGTAAAAACTTTTGCACAGATCTGATGTAATAGTTTAGTAGGTATAAACAAATAGTTTGAAAATGATAGGTTCTATTCATGACATGTATAGGACCATGACAGACACTTCAACTTTGATTTAGAGTGGACCTGTGATTAATAGTAACCAAGGGGTAACTACATTTTCCAAGGTTTCCAAATTGGAGCCTCACAAGTGGATACGCATTAAAGTCATTAAGAATCTCTGAAGTCACCATCTTCATTTATATCTGTTATTAAACTTTTTTTTTTTTTTTATTGTAAATATATAAAAAATAACTTTTTTCGATAGAGTCTTTTGAATAATAAAGACGAAACAATAAAAATCTCATTTGCATTGTTCTGGTATATCTATTTTTCTATTTCATCTTCTACATGTCAGATTTATCAAAACTTTTTTTTTTTTTTTTTTTTCATACAGTGAACCAGTTCAATGGAGAGTGATTGAATTAAGCTCTTTACAAAAATGCACGTCAAACCAAAGTATTGGCGAAGCAAATGAGTTGTGATAAAAAAAATAAAATAAAATCAGCCTCCTTCATTCAATAGGTACAATTTAGAAATGCTCTTGAATTATTTTGCAATCATAAACATCAGTTTTCCGTCCATTTTACATGCTGACATGTGGTGGACAACTTTGAGAAATTTACTTTCCAATTAATCCATCTCTGGCCAAAATTTTAATTATCTTGTTTCTCAAATCTATACTTTAAACTTTACCCCGTCTTTATTGACACTTTTTCCTGTGAACTGGCCCTACTAGCTCAAATGTTCTAGATCTATTAACCAAAGAACTCGCATACATTCAACATGGCTATATGTCCTGCATATACTATCCAGATTTAATCCTCCTTTGAGGTCATTAGATCTAAGGCTTTAAGACTTACATTAGACATCAATTGTATCATTCTCGTATTTCTCTACAAGCACATCCTCAAGCCTTACTGGTCAGATGTCCCTTTCCAGACACAATCACATTGCATACACATGCTTGATGGACTGTTTATTTTATGCCAGTGGTAACACTTGGCTGGTTGGTCATGGCACACGTTCCCTGGACTTACTCGACGTAATATATCTCTAGACAAATAAGGACGTATCATGGTTCTTGAGATTTTAAATTATTGTGTAGACACTTTATAAACATTATGTCAACTTGTGGAAGCAACACAGTGGGAATGGGGAGGGGAGATGAAACCGAATCTGGGGTTGCATGTAAACACTTTCTAGTATGATTCGGTTGCAGATTAAATTAAAGGGTCATGTTAAGACTTTCTGTATATTTCAAGTTTCAGTCATTTCCTTCCTGTCATAATCTTTTCAGGAAATAAACAAGAAAAACTTTAGAAAAGTAAACAAAAAAACAAAAAAACAAAAAACAAGCCTGAAAATCATGTCTTACTTCCAGTTATTGCTTCTAACAATGTTCTGACTCATTTTTTTTTTTTTGGGGGGGGGGGTGTAAAAAATTAAATTAAATATTCAGTTTAGACAAAAAAAAAAAAACAAAAAAAAACTTCCTTTCTTTGACCTGTTTTTCTTAACCGTTAATAAATTTAAAAAGCATTGGGGGCATTTATTAGATTAGCCAAAAACGAAAAAGAGGTAAAAAATAAATAAATAAATAAATATACAACAATAAGTGTTACCAAAGGCAAGATTGGCTACTTTTTACCTACCTGAATAATTTTGTGTTTTAACTTATTTTAATAAGTTTTTACTTAAAATTGTGTAAAAGTCGAATTACAAAAAAAGAACAGTGATTAGAAACCTAGACATGCCTTGACAGTCACTCAACACTAGACAATTAAACAAAATACTGATAGAAACACAAATATCAGCAATCATGCAAAAAATGTAATATACCATTTTGTTTAATTTTTGATGTTTGAGCGATTATGAAAGTTTGACTACGGCTCTAATGAGACCACCATTTATTGTTCAATCTAACTTGCAACTTTACACAACTTTTATTTTTAAATTTAAAAAAAAAAAAAATGCATTTAATTAAAATCCACAAAAACATTCATCTAGGTAAGTAGAAGATTAACTTAGCTTGCCTTTGGTAACATTTATTTGTTATATATATTTATACAGAGTGTCCCAAAAAGATGTATACACACTTTAATCTTAAACCAGATGTTTGTTTTTTTCTTTGCCGATTAAACTCCTCGATCTTAATGATGGCCACCAGGCTAACCTTTGAAGAAAAAAAAAAATCATTCTAAAATGTTACTGGAAGCATGAAAACGCTGTTCAAGTGCAAAGACAGTTTAGGAGTGTGCATACATCTTTCTGGGACACTGTGTGTGTGTGTGTGTGTGTATGTATATATATATATATATATATATATATTCACGCTTTTTGTTTTGCTGTCTAATCTAATACACTTCTTTTTTATGCTAAATAATCAATGCGACAATAAAACGTATTGTTTTACTGTGTACGTTTTCAGCGTCACTTTTTTCATGTTTAAATCATCCAAATAAACAATTGTTAATACTATCTACTTTTTTTTTGTATTTTATTTATTTATTTATTTTTTTTTACATCGTTCATTTTCGTATTACGTTTAAGTTATTTTAACACAATTTTCTTACAAATAAATCTACTTTAACCTGTTGACAACCATAAGAGCATTTTACAACGGCGATCTTCTTTCTCTTTTTTTTTTTTTTTAATTACTCCACTTTTTTTAATACACCTTTCTTAAAAAGCATTTATACATTTTCTTCTACAGTACCAACATAAATAACCCAAAAAATGTGTTTTTCTAATTGCGTTACAAATAAATAATCAATGTGACAATAAAACATTGATTTACTGTGTACATTTTCAGCGTCCCAATTGTTTTTTTTTTCTCGCATTTAAATTAAGATATATCAAAATTTGAATTTAACTTTAAGTATTATGGTATCTGTTCAGTACACATTTACCTATAAGTATGGCAAACCACCTATAATTCATTGGCTGTAAGTTGTTTTTTTTTTAAATAAACAATTATAAACAGAACGACTCAGAAATCTATTCTTTTTCATTTTAATATACTTTCATAAAAATGTTATGTCACAAAAACTATTTTCTTTAAGCCACAAATGTCACGCTCATACATTAATTCCATAGCTAATATAACATACTGACCCAACGGGTCACGGGTAGTCTAGTATTGTATATATAGTAGAAAGTAAAGTTCAACACCGCTATTTGTATGGCTACTTTGCATAACTATTTTTTTTAAACAGTTTATAACAAATTAATGTTTAGCGCTGTTCATTTGTAATTTTATTGTTCTATTTTATATTTTCCATGAAAAAAAAAAAAAAAAACAACAAAAAAAAAAAAACAATAGAGTAGAGAAAGACTAACAACCTTATCTCAGAGATAGGAGCTGTAGTTCTTCAACTAGATTGCAAATAAACAAATGAATATTCTAATAATTTGCCTTTTAATACAATTCAGGTCTGTAAGTAGGGTGATCATTGCAAACTATTTTTATATTAGAAAAAATATTCAAATTACAGGTAATCCAACTTCATATATTTAATTTTTTAATTGTAAAATACAAATTATCATGAATCTGCAATACTAGCATCAATCATTCATGGGGCCTGGAACAATCTATAATTTGTATAGTTTTTCTATTTATTTAAGTATGTTAAAATACAAATTATTATAAATATACATAATTAACATTATTCATGAGGCTTGTAAAGAACCAATAGTCAAGGTTCCTTTTTTTAACAGATTGTAATTGTAAAAGACTGATTGAAATTAAAGATTAGCAGAAACTTTACTGAACAAGAAAAGCAGACAGCTAAATACGTACATATAAAAGATAGAAACTGATAACCTTTTGAACTCTTCTCTACAATCAGTAGCCTCAATAGATCACACGCATATATGTATATATATATATATATATATATATATATATATATATATATATATACATAAAGCCCCCCTCTTGGGTTGAGCACTATCGTAAATAATCTCACCTGCTACTTAATTTAGCTGAAAAAATGCGAAGCTCGCGGTTTGTTTACAAACAAACGTTTGAGCACTTTACGAGTGGCGGACGAATGTTTATTTAAATAGACATTCGGACAGATTAGTTGCGG
>NC_136492.1:61135150-61140150 GCF_053919585.1 Euprymna scolopes
AACTTGATATAAACATGAAAACACCCTACACAAAATAACTTGTTTCTGTGCATAACAACAATTGTTCGTATTGCAGTCCTGATGATATGCATTTGGCATAAAAATGCAAGTTAATTTGTGCAGACCGTTTTAATGCTTATATCAAGTTTATTTATAAAGCTCTACTTTGAAGACATATTGGTTTAAGTTCATTTTATCAATATATTTGAACTTCCTTAATTTATAAAAAAGCAGATTTTGTCCAATAGTTACGACTATAAGCAAATTTACTACCAAAAAGTTAACAAAATTTTGTAAATGGTTTCTTATAAAGTTATACAAGTCTGAAATTTACAATATTTACAACCAAGCCAAATTATATTTTTTATTTTTTAATTATAGTCAAAGATATTTAAGTTTTTTTTTTTCTCTCAGTCACAGCATATTACACACAGAATTACACACAGACTTAAAGAAAATTCAATCTGAGTATTAAAATTCTGTTTATTAAACCTTCAAACGATAATTTCACTTAGTAGGTAAAAAAATAATTAGTAATTTTATTTTTGATATCAGAAAACAGAAAAAAAAATGTCACATATACACAGTGAAGATATATATAGGCGTGTATGTGTGTGATAAAACAGATTGGAAAATGTAACTAGAAGCAGAAAGAAAGTTTATCAAAAATGAATTCCTCAAATTCTTCATATGTCAATAAAAGTTTCTTGGGAGTGATTAACAATTTCCTGGGGATGCTTTTTTTTTTTTAGGTTTGTTAACAGCTGGTTTCTATTTGGACAGCAGCTCAAAACAACTGGGATGAACTTTTGATAACGTTCTACCCAAAGAAATGTGTGGCTGATACCAAACTGACTGGCTATTTTTTTTTCTCAACTGGTTGGTGTCTATCTCGATTGTAATCATTGTCTGTTTTAGCGAGGCTCAACAAAAAGATCAAAGTTTCAGATAAAGTAAGAGAATCTTGATATAATTTGATTGGGTTTAGCAAGATTATTGGGAGAATTATTTCAGACCACAATTCGCACAGTTGAGTCTGGAGCACAGACAAATGCAGAAGACTATCACAAACCAACCAGTTTAGCATAGAAAAATGAGTGAATTTACTTCAATTTTAATTTGTGATAACTCATTTACTTTTTTTGGTTATTTTGATAAAATTTGGATTTAAACAAAAGTTAATCGTTTCTTTTTATAAACATAGTTTTTCTTATGTCATAAATAGTTTTTTTTTTTTCATGTTGCTTCAAGTGTTTTTTTTTTTTTTTTTTTTTTTTTTTTTAAACTTTCTGCACATAAAACAGTACCATTTTAAATATGTCCGGCTTAATATAGGCTTTTAAAGTTGTCTTTTTACAAAATAAATTAGTTGAACATTCTAAGTTTTTTGCCCTATTATCAAATTTTATTGCCGTTTTTATATGGTTCAAACTTTTTAAAAAAACTTTATTAAAAGAAAACTCTAGCTTGATTCAAAGATTCAATATGATAGTTAAAATTAATCCGATATGAACAGTCAAAATCGCACTTTAATGTCATCTTTATACTTTTTCTTTCTTTAGAGGTATTGGAAATTATTCCCAATGCTTAAGCTGGCTTGATCTAATATTTATTAGTTCCATAATGATTAATTTTCATTCCAGCATATTTTAGTTATAGACTCTGAAAATTGACTTCCGGGACAATAACACAATTTTCTCATTTCAAACACTTTGAATTGTGATGATTGTTGTGTTACTAAAATAAAATTGTTATCAGTGTTAATGTTTCGCACAAATACATGTCAGCATATGAAAATCTTTTAGTGGAAATAATTTTTTTTTTTTTGTTTGAAATACCTAGCACAAATATGCTCAAGATAATACAAATGACTCCACCCCCCCCAAAAAAAAAGAAAATTAAATTAATTATTATTTGAACTCCTGTTCAAGTGTTATTCTCACATTTCGGTTGATATAACCTACAACTTTTTTTTTTTTAGCTGTCTTCAACTAGGAAATCTGCATGAACTTTCGAATGGAACCCTTTATTTAATCCACAGGGGGTAGTATATTCTTATTCCATCAGCCATGAACAGGTAAAAGTCTTAAACAATTCGCAACTGTATTCTTAGTAACACCTGCACTGAGGACAGAACCTTCAACTTTCAGGAAAGCGTCACTTAGAAGTAAATTTTACTTGGTACTTTATCCGTTATGCCACGGGTCTTTGAGCAATAAAACTCAAAATTAGAACAGTAGTCCAAATAATCCAAATTATCAGTCATCTCAAATATTCAGAAACACGAAAGCAAATATGTGGAATGGATGATCAACTTAGAAAAAAAAAAAAAAAAAAAAGATTTTTGGCTTAAGAGTAGATTCAAATTTAATTGTGGTTTTATGATTGGCTTTGGATAATTTGTAATTTGAAACCGTCAGTTATTTAATGCCAATGTTTTCTTGAGTTCTTATGTAAGCACAATAATTATGTGTTTGGTGTTGCTGTTTTCTAGGGCATCGACATTAAGATTATAAGGTTTGGTGCTTCTTCACATAACAATCCCTCCAAAAATTGAATATAAAAAAAAATATTATCTAGTCCCAAGTAAATATGCTAAATAAATTTCGAATTTTAGAAAAAAACATACTTGTTACTTTAATTAAAAACTGGTAACCAAATTTTAAATGAAACAACTCAGTAGTGTTTTATTTTTTTATTATTTAAGATTCAATTATTTAATAAATTTGAAATCTTAAAGACTATAAAAGTTAAATCATTAACCTCTAGTAAAAAAAATGTCTTTGTGATTACTGAAAATTAAGACGGCTGCTCTGAAGTCATCTACAGAATCAATAAAAAACATTTGTATATCATAAATAAAATTGTGTATCATAAATAAAATTGTGTATCATAAATAAAATTGTGTATCATAAATAAAATTGTGTATCATAAATAAAATTGTGTATCATAAATAAAATTGTGTATCATAAATAAAATTGTGTATCATAAATAAAATTGTGTATCATAAATAAAATTGTGTATCATAAATAAAATTGTGTATCATAAATAAAATTGTGTATCATAAATAAAATTGCGTATCATAAATAAAATTGCGTATCATAAATAAAATTGCGTATCATAAATAAAATTGCGTATCATAAGATAAATTGCGTATCATAAGATAAATTGCGTATCATAAGATAAATTGCGTATCAAATAAAATAAATTGTATATCAAATAAAATAAATTGTATATCAAATAAAATAAATTGTATATCAAATAAAATAAATTGTATATCAAATAAAATAAATTGTATATCAAATAAAATAAATTGTATATCAAATAAAATAAATTGTATATCAAATAAAATAAATTGTATATCAAATAAAATAAATTGTATATCAAATAAAATAAATTGTATATCAAATAAAATAAATTGTATATCAAATAAAATAAATTGTATATCAAATAAAATAAATTGTATATCAAATAAAATAAATTGTATATCAAATAAAATAAATTGTATATCAAATAAAATAAATTGTATATCAAATAAAATAAATTGTATATCAAATAAAATAAATTGTATATCAAATAAAATAAATTGTATATCAAATAAAATAAATTGTATATCAAATAAAATAAATTGTATATCAAATAAAATAAATTGTATATCAAATAAAATAAATTGTATATCAAATAAAATAAATTGTATATCAAATAAAATAAATTGTATATCAAATAAAATAAATTGTATATCAAATAAAATAAATTGTATATCAAATAAAATAAATTGTATATCAAATAAAATAAATTGTATATCAAATAAAATAAATTGTATATCAAATAAAATAAATTGTATATCAAATAAAATAAATTGTATATCAAATAAAATAAATTGTATATCAAATAAAATAAATTGTATATCAAATAAAATAAATTGTATATCAAATAAAATAAATTGTATATCAAATAAAATAAATTGTATATCATAAAATATATTGTATATCATAAAATATATTGTATATCATAAAATATATTGTATATCATAAAATATATTGTATATCATAAAATATATTGTATATCATAAAATATATTGTATATCATAAAATATATTGTATATCATAAAATATATTGTATATCATAAAATATATTGTATATCATAAAATATATTGTATATCATAAAATATATTGTATATCATAAAATATATTGTATATCATAAAATATATTGTATATCATTAATAAAATATATTGTATATCATTAATAAAATATATTGTATATCATTAATAAAATATATTGTATATCATTAATAAAATATATTGTATATCATTAATAAAATATATTGTATATCATTAATAAAATATATTGTATATCATTAATAAAATATATTGTATATCATTAATAAAATATATTGTATATCATTAATAAAATATATTGTATATCATTAATAAAATATATTGTATATCATTAATAAAATATATTGTATATCATTAATAAAATATATTGTATATCATTAATAAAATATATTGTATATCATTAATAAAATATATTGTATATCATTAATAAAATATATTGTATATCATTAATAAAATATATTGTATATCATTAATAAAATATATTGTATATCATTAATAAAATATATTGTATATCATTAATAAAATATATTGTATATCATTAATAAAATATATTGTATATCATTAATAAAATATATTGTATATCATTAATAAAATATATTGTATATCATTAATAAAATATATTGTATATCATTAATAAAATATATTGTATATCATTAATAAAATATATTGTATATCATTAATAAAATATATTGTATATCATTAATAAAATATATTGTATATCATTAATAAAATATATTGTATATCATTAATAAAATATATTGTATATCATTAATAAAATATATTGTATATCATTAATAAAATATATTGTATATCATTAATAAAATATATTGTATATCATTAATAAAATATATTGTATATCATTAATAAAATATATTGTATA